>NC_077238.1:59072256-59159756 GCF_947179165.1 Solanum dulcamara | reverse complement strand
ATGTTATTTGGAGGAATTAACACTTAACCCTAGACTTGAGATATTACTTGTATCTAAACTTAGGAATTTGATTATAGATTTGGATGAGTTGCGGGGTCTAGGTTAAACATATAAATAATATTGGTGTCTACGGACTAGTTTACTTATAAATATTATATATTTGATAGATTGGAAACAGTTTGAGGCATTGAGGAAAGGAGAGATATTGGTGGATTAACTTGCTTTACTTCAGTTCTTCAGTTGAGGTAGGTTATAGTTTTTATTCTATATCATAAATAGACTCTTAATAGTGATTAATATTCATTGAGTAATGTGTGAAGTTTACTATGCATTTAATTGTTGTGGTTTGGATGGTTGATATGTTGTTGTGATTGGTCTGAAATCTCGAGGCCATGAAATCCATAATCTTGAACTTTCCCTATCAAAAAAGGTGCCTTGAATAAAGGAGGCTTGATGAAATATTGCTAACGAAGTGGAATGTAATCATGAAGAATGATAAATTAATTATATTTGGATCGGGTGTCACATTTCAATACGATATATTTGGATCGGGTGTCACATTCCGACACGGTATATTTGGATCAGGTGTCATATTCTGGCACAGTAATATTAAAGAAAAACAAATTAAAATGACTTAATATTATCCAATCTCCAATAACTCATTTTCCAAACGAGTGTGATGTGGAGGCATGATTCGTCCTGTGTGATCTTGATATTGTTGATTGGTTATGAAATTGTTCATTGTGTTGTCACTTGATCTTGATCTTGTTGGTTTCCACCTGTTAAGTGCTACAGTTGATTTTTCGCTATTACTTATTGTATATTGATTTCTATTTTGAGTCGGTCAATGATACCTACTCAGTACATGTTGTCATGTACTGACCCCTACTTGTATCTTTTCTTGTTTTATTTTGTGGAGTGCAGCGAGTGTTCCACCGACTTCAACTAGACCTCAGCTCTAGTCAGTCTCCAGCTCATCGAATTGCAGGGTGAGCTATCCTTCTAGCTCATGATGGATTTTCTCGATTATGGCATGTTGTTCTTAGTTTTTGGACATATTTTGTTATTTATTTATTCTGGTGTTTGACATTTCCAGACTTAGTTTTAGAACTTAGATGTCATTAATTTGATGACTTTTAAATTTTGGGGAACGTTATGTAATAGATTTTAGTGGCTTTTGTTATTTCTTACTTTAATAAGGTTTAAGCTTTCGCATTATTATCGTATTTTATAAGCTGGGGTTGTATCGTTGGTTCTCCCACCTAGGAGGTTAAGTGTGGGTACCACTCATGGCCCATTTTGGGTCATGACAAATCTGTATTATAAATTTATATATTTTGTTAGCTTTTATACTTAGTAGCTCCTATATATGTGACACCAGGTCCGAGTTTTGGTCTAGTGTTAGTTCATCATTTTTTGGTTACTATTGGGCCTTTTGTATATTTTGTATTGTATTTACATATCTATACCTTGACCCAACTTTTCTTTGGTTATATTCTTTTGCTTCTGCCTTCTTATGTTATTAATTATTAGATTGAGATGTGTTTTCTGCTTGTGTTGGATTTGGCTTGCCTACTCGAGGGTTATAGTAGGTGTCATCATGGCCCGAATTCGGATTGTGACAATTATTGCCCTGTTAGTCACACCGAGATGATAGGATTGTTGGTTAGAAAAGGATCATATGTCATTTTTGAATTCAGTCCACTTTGACTAAATGACCGATCAAATGAAATTAATTATTCCTTGATCCATGAATTTAAGCCTAAAACAAACATTTTTATTGTGTTGCCCTATTCACTTTTCCAGTTTTTCATATAAACTTTTATTTTGGCCTTGGTCCCTCCGTGGAAATCGTGAACCTCAACTCAGACAAAATACCAAAGTTGAGAGTGGCTACTGTAGAGATTAATATGGAGAATGGGATATGAAAAGAACAAATATAAATGCGAAAAAGGAAACAAAGAAGGGTAGCAAATGCTTGTAAAAACAGAGAGAGAAAAGAAAAGAGAAAATAAGAAAAACGAGAAAATAAAGGATTTGCGAGAAATTACCGCCATCTCTAGAAGTCGATATAAAGGAATAGAAAAAAAAATAGAGCAAAGGGAGGATAAATTTTTGGGTTAAAGTGAATTAAAGTTATCGTAGTATCAAGGAGGGTAATAGTCACTATCTCCTAATATATCATACCCGTCTCCGAGCCTAAGTTACAAGCCAAGTAAAGTCCTATAGTGATCCTAATCCGACTATTTGAAAGTCAAGGTGTAGAAAATAAGGGCAAGCTTATGGTATTGTGCATGGTTTGAATTATTATTTTTTGTGAAAGGGAGTGTTTACCTAGTCCCTAATCTTGAAAATAATGATGTGGTGTGCAAACGGAACTTCTTTTTGGTTAGGGCACATGAGTAGCACTGTTGATTTCTGATTATCTAGGTGAATGTTGATTGTGTGTTTAACCTTGTCTGTTAATATGGTGATATCATCCATTGATCCGCATGTGTTAACTTGAGAAGTAATGATTTAGCATTGATTTTGATATAAAAAGGAGGGTGTCGTACTTACGAAAGCCATGTGATTGTTGTAGGTTCATAGTCTTCTTTTGCTAAATTTGTCGTGTGTGTTAGTCACTTGAGGACATGCAACATTTTTAAGTTGAGGGTGTTGATATGCCGTGAATTTATGACACTTTTTATGCTTAAAACTTGGATTTTTGTAAGTCGTTTTAGTAGATTTGATGTGCTTGTAATTGTTTTGTAGGAAAATAGGATTTGGTGGCTAAGTATGAGAAACCAGATGTGCAGTAGGTTTTTGCCGATCTATGAGCCACTCTATGGATCGTGGTTTGATCCACGAGCCATAGATGACAATCATAGTTGAGATTCAGAGATGTGAAAAGGAGGTCGGAGGTTTACGAAGAGTCAGGACGATCTGTAAAAGATTACACGAGTCGTAGAATGGGTTCGTGGTTGAAGTTCAAAGAACGATCAAAATCCTTGAAGTTGTACAGGTGAACAGAACGAGTTGTGAAATGGTTTATGACTCGTAAAAATAATTTCATGATTGAGATTTAGAAAGTTGATAAAAAGATCCTGATTATTACAATTTGCAAATACAAGCCGTAAAAGATTCCATGGATCGTAATTTTCATCCTTAGAAAAAGACTGCATCACCTGCTATATACGAGAGGTGTTCACGAGCCATACTTTGGTCTGTAAAAATTGTCGAATCTAGTTTTTCTAGTTTATTTTGGATAGATTTTTTATGTCTATACATTCTTTTCCTAGGTTTTATTTTATGACTAATGCTTTGTTTTAGTTCTGGAAACTCAAGGAAAGAAGTACTTTGATTCTATTCTTGAATTTTGGAGATCAATTATACATTGATCTTTGATATTTAATTGTGAATATCAATTCAAGATTTCAGTTTCCAATATTCATCTTGTAAGTGCATGATTAATTTAAATTTAATTATTATTAATTGTTATCAGACAAGCATGAGTAGCTAAATTCATAAACAGGATTGTGGGAACCATGCATAGTTAACTAAGTAGACTTAATAACTAGTAATCCTTGAAAAGTGTGCATACATGTATTATTTTTCTCTTCGCTTTGATTGCTTTTTAATAGTGACCAACATTAGAACTCGCCTTATTCTTACTTGTCAAACCAAGGGGGTAATGAATGGGAAAAGAGATTATACAACAACGATTTGAGACTATCACCCTCATCTAGTAGCTTGACCTTGTCTGAAAATAGCTAATTTTGGATCAAAGGTAAGGGTTAATAAATCATACACCTGTAGACAAATTAAATTGTGTCATAACATTCACCTATTTAGGGGACCAACCATTTAGGTGAACTTAATTTACTGATCTTGCGTGCAATTCTCTAGAAAAGGTTACTAATATATATCCGGTTATACTAAGTTATGAATTCATGGGAACACAAAACCCTAGTTACGTCTTTTATTGATTCAAACACTTGAAATTGTACATTGCTACTCGGCACTTGCAAAAATTATAAATATTAGTTTATATACAACCCCCTCCCTTCGGAAATAATACGACTAAAAGCACAAGTAATTACAATTGAACTAAGTATGAGCCATATTTCTCTTGAGATCGATTTTAACCTTAGTTGAGTTCTATATTTGAACAATGATCGATTTATACTTTTTTTGGGAGGTATAATTTGATTGTATCACTGCCACAAGAATTTAATTGAAATCCTCTGTTGATTTGCTACTCCAAGATTCTACTTTCCCAAAATGAAAATATATATTTCAAATCTGATCTCTTTACTTTTCCCTTTCACATTAGGTGTCGCCGCAATTGCAAAAATATCATCGCAGTTGCAGAACCCCTCGGATTGGGCAAACATCGCTTTTGCAATCATGACATCACATTTGTGATCGACTGTGTCTCTGTTTTTGGCGTCGCATTTGCGACCAGTCTTTCGCATTTAGCGTTGTACAAGACTGCAAAATTTGAAATAACTACAAAGTTTAGTACGTGACAAAACACTTCGGAGCCCTCTAGTTACCCCCTCCCCCCACCACTTTGATATGTCATATATAGGAATACGATCTTCCTTAGGTTTTAAAACACAAATTTGATTATATTTTAACAAATTAATAAGGGGTTGGATTATTACGTTGATCAAGAAAAGAAGTACTTCCTTTATTTTAATTTATTTGTCATACTTTTCTTTTTAGTTCATTTGAAAAACAAAAAATTCTTTTTTTTTTCTCAACTTTTTAAATTTAACTTTCCACTTGACATATTAAAGATAATAAGATTAAAAGACATTTTAATATATTTGACATATCTTTAATGTAAAATTATGTGATATAAAAAATATTTTTTAAAATTTTTGTGTCAAATCAAAATGTAACAAATAAATTGAAATGCAAAAAATTCAAATTTACTTAAAACAAGCAATTCGTGATAAACAAGGGAGAGCATGGGGTCAAAATATAAATCTCTCTCCTTGTAGCTACAATTTATTTTAAAACATACATACTTGTCTCATTTGAATTTTTCAACGTTGATTTTTGAATTGTAGCAACTGGTGTCCATGTCTTTGATACACTTGGCAAAAAAATCAAAGAGCCCGCGTATGGGAGAAAAAAAAACGCAGTCTCACGGCAACTGGCACTAGCACGTTTTTGTTTTGTTTTGCATTTCACTAATACACTATACACTAATAGTGTAATTTTTTTTATTCAGTTGAACTTGTTGTCCGTTTTATTTTTGGAATTACTAATTTTCTTTATTATAATTAATTTTGTTTTAAGCTAGCTATCTGCTTGTGTAAAAGTTATTTAACTCAGCATATGTAAATAAGTTGCGTATCTTATTTTAGTCTTACTACATCGTTCACACCTTCAACTTTCCAGTAAATCTTATTCAGGTAATCGAACTATAACTTCTTTTAATCAAGTACATGTTCACATGATAACATGTGAAATATTATGATGCGAAAATATAAACTTATGGCCCACAATTATTATTTTTTGACTTAGGGGTAAAAGTGCAAATGACTCAATTTTAAAGAGCTAATGATGTGTTAACTCTTTATTTTATATACATTTCTATCTATTTATTATATTACTAATATATAGAAGTGTGGAGAAGCACACATGCGATGGTCAACATGTGTGCTTCTTGGTATAATATTGAAATTGAAGGACAATTTTGTCCATTAATTACCTGTCAGCCGAAAAGTTATACATCATGTGGGGCCCATTTACTTTTCCTCTTTTCATGTCTTTGCTAATTTGCATTTATTTGGATGTTTTCAATATATGTTATCTATTTAATTCTTTTTCTCAATCTTATTTACTATATTAAAAATAAATATTCAATATTATTTATTTAATTTATAAAATCAAGAGATAATTTATATTTAATTTTTAATTTATTTTTATTATTAATTAATAGTCTTTTTTTTATTATATTTTTTAAGACATCATATTTATTAGATTTAAAGGGTGATATGATAAAATTATTTTTCTATTTATAGCTTCTTAAGAATTATGCAAAGTTAATAGTAGACAAGTAAAAATGGACGGAGGAAGTAAAAGGGATAAGCAAACACCTCTTCAACATGTTTGCTTCTTGGCATTTAATGCCAATTATCGAATATTTCCGTCATTTCATTATTTTTATTTACTTTTATTAATAATTTCATGTAACTCATTGGATTTATTCTACTTCAAGGTTAACTTTTTTATTTTACAGACATAATTACCCTCTGGGGACCTACAATAAAGGAGCTTGGAGTCCTGTGTGCTTATATTTGAGCTTTAAATTTCAACATGTGTAATACCTTTTACCCTTTTCATCACTTAATGACCCACTTAATAGCTTTCCACATTATCAATTTTTAGCTTATCATTTTTCAATTTCAATTTATACTACTCACTTTTTTTAGTTAATCTTAAAAAAATGTCATATTTCTATATTTTGTATTGAGTAAATTTTAAAATGTCTATTCTATTCATTTCACTCAAATATTTATGACTTATTTTAAACCACAAATTTTAAAATTTTTTATTTTTTTTAACTTCATGCCAAATCAAACTACATTACATAAATTAAGGCCAGAAATAGGCATCTCTTCGTTGACGTACTTGCCTCTAGCCGAGGGTTTTTATGAAATTTTTATACTTTCTTTATTTTCATTTGTTTCCCTTATTTTTCTTTTTAGTTTGTTACATATTTGAAAATTACGCAAAAAAATACTATAAATCACAATAATTAATAACTTAAAATATTTAGATATATATATATAACAAAATGGTTGACTCTTAAAATTCTATCGGTGCCGCATAAATTGGGATATATTAACATATATTATTTTTAAATATTGTAAAATATAATATAAATCACAATAATTAACAACTTTAAGTATTTACAATGCATACAAAATTTGGTTGACTCACAAAATTTAATCAATGCCACATAAAATTGGATATATTATTTATAAATTATATAAAAAAATTATAAATCACAATAATTAACAACTTAAAATATTTAAAAGACATAAAAAATTGTTGACTCTTAAAGTTCTATCCGTTTCACTTAAATTCGGACAAAGAGATAATGTTGATTATTTAAAAATTTAAAAAATACTATAAATAACAATAATTAATAACTTAAATAAAAATTTAAATAAATCTCTAAAATTTTATTCATGTTACATAAATAAAAATATCAAAAATAACTATTGAATCTGTGCTATCACGGGCGCTCCTGTGTCTAGTATCTAGTATTATATAGAAGAGTGAAGAGGAGGACCACCAAGTTATATTGTTATTCTACATTATGTTTAATTTAACTTTTATATATTATGTTATTGGATTTGTCCACTAACTTCTCTCCACATGGCTAAATATTAAAACACAAATATTCTACAAGCTTTTTCTGGAAAGTTTCCCCAATTTCTTTTCCCAGCCCCTTTCATCATTTAGGTCCTCCCTCCCAAAAGGATTGCATATCAAGTCTCTACTTCAACGTTCATCTACTCTCATGATTATTATTTTTTCAATTTCGGATAAGTTCTACATTGATTATTTTATTCTTTCTCAAGTTTTATTAAATTTCATTAGAACTTTTCAAAATTAGTTTGAATTTAATAAGCAATATGCACAAGAGTGGATATTTCAAAGAATTTCCCCGACACTTGCCGCCTTCTTTTTCATTTGCAAGTTCCTTCATTAATGCCACAATCCTTGCAGCTATGCCCTAATAAAAAAAAATTAAAAAGATAAAACAATAAATTGTACAAAAATTTGCTCAAAGAAGTTTTAAAGAGTTTTGGCCATCTATGGAAGCACAAAAGAGGAGGACAATCAAGGGCGTAATGGTCATTTCATTGAAATTTTTTCAATGATAATCATTCATATGGATCCCACATCCTTCAACTACAACTCTATTTTTAAATGAAAAAAATTAAAACACAATGATCATTTCATGAGAATCTTTTAAATGTTCCAACGATAAATTTTTCACGTGGACCCTACTATTTTGAACAACAACTCTATTTTAATAATAGTAGTAATTTTTTTCTTTTAAATGTATTAAATTTTTTATAATAATTTATAGGAAAATGCCACTCCAATACTCACATATGCATCCATCAAAAAGGTAAAAGGGTAGAATTAATTTTAATTGCACATTTAATTAACGTACATAATAACTACTATATTACATTAAAATAATAATAATAAAAATATTAATAGATGAACAAGTATTCATCTATTCAATGCAATAAGCGATTTCAAATTCAAAAATTTAACATACTAAAGATAATTTTTAAAAAGTGATTTAGTTAATTTAAGTGGTAAGTACTGTTCATGATGTACTAGGAGACTAATTTATACACTTAACTGATGTAAAAATTCAATTTAAGTATATACATTATTGGTATAAAAAGAAGTCATATAAAGAGAGTTACAGATAAATTCATACAAAAACAACTACAATCTTAAAAATAAAATACGCAACATGTTATAATAAATAATTGCGACTTGAAAGTGTAAAACATGTTATAATAAATAATTGCGACTTGAAAGTGTAAAATTTGTTTATACAAATAATGTATATTACTAAAACTCATTTAAGATGTCTGAATTGTATTCCACTATTTCATGAATATATTTAATTATCAATGAATTTTCTTAAATTTTAACTTTGTAATTTTTTCATCATGAAATTAATATATAATGTATTTGTATCAATAAAATTAATAATTTTATCTTCTTATACATTATTTTACTCACTTTCACTTATATGGTATATCCCGTAAAAAAGATCATATATATTTTTTTATTAAATATATTCATAAGTTTCTCCGCATTAAACGAGCAATCTTATTTGAAGTTACCTAAAAATAAGTGAAATTTAATTTTTTATATAATTTTTTTCTCTACAGTGTCAAAACTTCACATAACATGTATCATTATAAAGATTTACAATACAAGTAATTTATGGAGACATATATTTATTTATTATTATTTTATCACCAGTTAAAATCATTTTAAACAATTTATATAAATTGTAATATTAACTTTCTTATGTTAAATTACTGCAATATATATTATGTCAACTTTTGTTGATGTATTGTTATTCTGTTTATGTGATGTTCATCATTCCTTCGTCGTTCATCATTCCTTCGTCATTCCTTCACCATGTAATCAAATCACTTTAGAAAAAAATATTTACTTATCATACTAGATTACTTTTCTAATTTTGATCTATATATGTGAAGTACTGTAATTTTAATCCCTCGTCAAGATGGTGGTGGAGAAATATTATGGCTTTGGCACGGTCTTAACTAGATGTTATATTGTCATCCTTGATGATGTCTGATAAACCCATCGATTCTAGGTGTATTTAGGCATCTAGTGCCCATGATGAATAGCTTTTTTCAGATATATCAAGAGTAACAAATTCAAGTTTAGAAATATTTGACATGTTAATAAAATAAAATTCTTACCCTTTTGTTACCTTTTAAAATAGCTTAAAGTGATGAAGGCTTGTGCTGATAACGTGTTATAAAACAAACTAACATAGCAAATTAAAAAGAAAGAGAGATAGTAAAAGAAAGAAAGATAGTTGAGAGATTTCTGTGTGTCCCATTTCATTGCAGATTCAATGTCTTTTATAGGCAAACTTTGTTAAAAGAAACGACTGAGCTACAGTATTACTATTCAACTACAGTGAAAATATTATTCACTATAGTGAAAATGAGTTCCATGACTTTTTGACTTGTTTAACGAAAGTCATATCATTCTTTATAAAATGATAAATGGATCAAAATAAGTTGTGACTTTAAAAGACTCCCTTAAACTGTGGAAGAATCTAAGAGAACGATATGACCATCTAAAGTTGGTCATCCTTCCACGGGCACGTCATGATTGGCTCAATTTGAGATTAATGGATTTTAAAAATATAACTGAATATAATTCTGTCTTGTTTAAAATTATAACACAGTTAAATTTATGCGAAAAAAAAATCACTGCTCCATATTTCCACCTGCGAATATGCTCCTACAGTAGCAATATCGCGAAAAGGGTTTTAAAAAATATTCTGAATTACGTTTTCACCTTCTTATTGCTGAACGCCACAACGAACTATTAATGAAAAATTATGATAGTCGGTCCATTGATTCTTTTTTGCCACTCCCTGAAGTAAATCAGGCAAACTATAACCAACGAGAAAGAGGTCATGGCCCCAATCATGGTCGTGGTCGAAGAAGAAATTATAATCATGATGATCTACTAGCACCGAAAAATGATTAGCAATATAAAAAGAAGAGTGAAAAGCAAGAAGTTATACCAAAGAAAAATTCAAAAAGTATATGTCATAGATGTGGAGGTATAGGGCACTGGTCACGGACTTGTCGGTCATCAAAACGTCTGGTTCAACTATATCAGGCATCCTTGAAGAGAGCAGAAAATAATTCAGAGATAAACTTTATCTATGAAGATAATATTGAGCCTATGCATCTGGATGTAGCTGATTTCTTCAATTTTTGAAAAGAAAATATGAATATTGATAAGCCTAATAATATTTAACTAATTTTTTTTTATTTGTTTGTACTAAATAATATGATATTTTTCTAATTTATGTTAATAAATAAAATTTGTATAATGAACCATGTTTTAATTATAATGTTTACTTTATTTCTTTTAGAAGAAAAATATGGATATTCCTCAAATTTTGTTTGGATCAATGATCAATCATGAGAATATTTGTGTAATTGATAGTGGAACGACTCATGTCATTTTTAAAGACGAAAAATATTTTTTCTACTTACTTAAAAGAAAAGCAAATGTTACTACAATTTCTGATAATTCAAAAATTATTGAAGGCTCCGAATGAGCTACTATATTTGTATCTAAGGGGACAAAGATTGTTATAGAAGATGCTCTATTCTCTTCTAAATCTCCAAGAAACTTGTTAAGTTTTAAAAATATTTGCAGAAATGAATATCATGTTGAGACATTAAATGAAATGAATATTGAATACCTTGGTACAACCAAGAGTGTCTCAGGCTAGAAATATATTTTGAAAAAATTATCAACTTTGTTGTCGATCCTATATTATGCAGAAATTAGTGCAATTGAAACACATTTGATCGTAAATTAAAAGTTTATTGATCTAAATATATTTGTGTTATGGCATGATTGAATAGGGCATCCTGGATCAACAATGATGAGACGGATTCTTTAAAATTCAACTAGACATTCGTTAAAGAACCTGAAGATTCTCGCGAATGATGAATTTTCATGTGTTGCTTGTTATTAAGGCAAATTAATTGCCAGACCATCAACTCTAAAGGTTGACATCGATCTCCTGGCTTTTTAGAGCGTATACATGGAGATATATGTGGACCTATTCATCCACATAGTGGATTATTTAAATATTTTATGGTCCTAATAGATGCATCATCAAGTTGGTCTTATGTGTGCCTCTTATCATCTCGCAATCTGGCATTTGCGAAGTTATTAGCACAAATAATAAGATTAAGGGCGCAATTCCTAGATTATCCAATTAAAGTTATTCACCTTGATAATGCTGGAGAATTTATATCCAAAACTTTTGATGATTATTGCTTATCAATTAGGATAAAAATTGAACATCATGTTGCTCATGTTCATATTCAGAATGGCCTTGCGGAGTCATTTATTAAGTGCCTACAATTGATAGCAAGACCTCTACTTATGAAAATAAAATTGTCGATTACTGTTTGGGGTCAAGTTATCTTACATGCAGCAGCACTTGTATGTCTCAGACCGATAGATTATGATAAATAATCTCCGTCATAATTAATATTTGGTCAAGAACCAAATATAACCTATCTATGAATTTTTAATTATGCGGTATATGTGTTTGTAGCACCACCACAATGTACAAAGATGAACCATCAACGAAGATTGGGCATATATGTTTGGTTTGACTCACCCTCCATAATTCGCTATCTTGAACCGTTGACAGGAGACTTATTTACTGCTCGATTTGCAGATTGTCAGTTTGATGAAAAAACTTTCCTACAATTAGGGAGAGAGAAAACGGAACCCAAAAGAGAAAGAGAAATTGCGTGGAAAGTTTCATCACTATCTCATTTTGATTCACGTACCCGCACATGTGAGTAGGAGGTCCAGAAGATCATCTACTTACAGAACATAGCAAATCAAATGCCAGATGCATTTACTGATTTGAAATGGATAACAAAGTCACATATCCCTACAGTGAATGTGTCTATCCGGATTGATGTCTCAAAAGGACCATCTATTAGTATCATAGATTCTGAATCCTAAACACGCCTGAAGCGTGGTAGACCATTGGGTTCAAAGGATAAAAATTCTCGAAAGAGAAGCGTAAGGAATAACAAAAATGATACTACAAAAGAACCCCCCCGAAGAAGGTCAAGATTTGAATAATCCTGATATTCCTAAAGAAATCAGTGAACCCAAGACTCAAGTGAATGAAGAACTTTCAGTAAGTTCTACCAGTGATGAGATAAATTTAGATCGATCAAAAATTACGATGGATAATATTTTTGCATATAATGTTGCAATTAACCTCATACAAGATAGTAAAAGTCTTGAGCCTAATTCCATTGAAGAATGTTGACGTAGATATGATTGTCCAGAATGGCAAAAGGCAATTCAATCAGAATTAGACTCATTTGCTAAACATGAGATTTTTAGACTTGTAGTTCAAACCCCTGAAGGTTTAAAACCAGTTGGCTATAAATGGGTTTTTGTGCGAAAACGAAATGAGAGAAATAAAATTGTAAGATACAAGGCACGTCTTGTTGCACAAAAATTCTCTCAAAGAACCGGGGTCAACTATGAAGAAACATATTCACCTGTTGTGGATGGAATAACTTTTTAATTTCTCATCAGTTTAGTTGTACATAAAAATCTTGAAATACATCTAATAGATGTAGTTACAGCTTATCTTTATTGTTCACTTGATAATGAAATTTACATGAAAATCTAGAAGGATTAAAATTGTCTGAAGCATGTACTAAGTCTTGGGAGATGTACTCAATGAAACTGCAAAGATCATTATATGGTCTGAAACAATCGGGCGTATGTGGTATAATCGCCTTAGTGAGTACTTGATAAATGAAGATTATATAAATGATGTCATTTGTCCATGTATTTTTATTAAGAAAATAGAATCGGAGTTTGTTATACTCGCCGTTTATGTTGATGACATAAATCTCATTGGAACCCCTGAAGAGGTCCTAAAGGCGATTAAATATCTAAAGAAAGAATTTGAGATGAAAGACCTTGGAAAGACAAAACTTTGTCTAGGTCTGCAAATTAAATATTTAGCAGACGGAGTCTTTGTCCACCAATCTGCCTACACTGAAAAAATCTTAAAACGATTTTACATGGACAAAGAAGATCAATTAAGTACTCCAATGATTGTTCGATCACTTGAAGTGGATAAATATCCATTTCGACCTACAGAAAAGAGTGAAGAACTTCT
This sequence comes from Solanum dulcamara, assembly GCF_947179165.1. Classification (NCBI taxonomy): domain Eukaryota; kingdom Viridiplantae; phylum Streptophyta; class Magnoliopsida; order Solanales; family Solanaceae; genus Solanum; species Solanum dulcamara. The sequence continues at coordinate 59,146,246 of NC_077238.1, read as the reverse complement.
TGGTCCTAAAGTACCATATCTCAGTGCTATTGGTGCACTTATGTATCTTGCTAACGCAACTAGGTCTGATATAAAAGTTTTTATTAATTTGCTGGAAAGCTATAGTTCATCCCCAACGCGAAGATATTGGAACGGTATCAAGCATATTTTGCGATACCTAAAGGGTACTACTGATATGGGTTTGTTTTATACTAACAAAGGCTGTGCAGACCTTACTGGTTATGCAGATGCAAGTTATTTATCAGACTCACATAAAGCTCGATCTCAAACAGGCTATCTATTTACATACGGAGTAACTGCTATATCATGACGATCTACAAAGTAGTCTATTGTTGCTACTTCTTCAAATTATGCTGAAATAATAGCAATTCATGAATCAAGTAGACAATGTATTTGTTTGAGATCAATGATATAGTTCATCAAAGAAAGATGCGGCCTTAAAAATGATATCAAAGTACTCACAGTTATATTCGAAGACAATATCGCATGCATACCTCAATTGAAAGGTGAATTCATAAAAAGGAAACAAAACGAAACTTATTTCATCAAAATTATTCTTCACACATGATCTCTAGAAAAATGATGATATTGATGTACAACAAGTTCGTTCAAGAGATAATCTTGCAGATTTATTCACAAAGACATTACCAATATCAACTTTTGAGAAACTAAGATATAAGACTGGAATACGTCGTCTCCAAAATATCAAATGAAGTTTTCATCGGGGGGAGTAAAATACGCATTGTACTCTTTTTTCCTTAGCCAAGGTTTTGTCACATTGGTTTTCCTGGTAAGGTTTGTAATGAGGTAACATTCAAGGCGTATTATCAGATATGTGTACTCTTTTTCCTTCATTAGGCTTTTTCTATTGGATTTTTCCTAATAAGATTTTAACGAGACACATTATCTTTTGATAGATTCCAATCAAAAAGGCAACTTGCAAGTAACTCAAGCAGAGAGGATGGAATTATGGTCGTCATCATGAAAGTAATGAGGGAGTAAACAATGTGTATTATAAATAATTATGTATATATTTTTCTTTTGTACATGAACATTCAAGAGAAAGTGTTGTAAACCAAGTCAAAAAGTGGATGTCCATGGGACCCACTTTCACAATAGTGAATAGTATTTTTACTGTAGATGAATAGTATTTTCACTATAACTCAACAAAGTTTGCTTATAAAAGACATTGAATCTGCAATGAAATGGGACATACAGAAATCTCTCAACTCTCTTTCTTTCTCTTACTATCTCTCCTTCTTTTTAATTTGCTAAGTTAGTTTGTTTTATAACAATGATTCATTTTTACTTTGATCAAGTAGGTCGTTACTTTTGTTAATTAAACACCTATAAAATGAGTTAAAATATAATTAAATTTAATCTATAGATGGATGAATCAACTTTATTGCTTCGTATAATTCTATAAAAATTGTTATTATACTGACACTTATGATTTTGATCTATATTCTTGAATAATATTCATATAAAATATAAAAAGAATACCATTAAATTAATAGTTTAATTTGCATGTCTATATTTGACATGATGTTAAAATATATTGGAAAAATGACACCATATATGTATTTAAGAGTCAATATTATAAGTTTTAAATGTAGTTTTACGAATTTACCACTTATAATATTTTATTTACATGTCTTAACATATCTGTATTTATTTAAAATTAGTTTAAATTAATACATTTTTAATATATTTATTTAGAACATAGTTAATATGAGATAATTATGTGGAGAGAGATTGTTACATTCTGACTTTTACCTTTAATAAGAGATAATTATATGGAGAGAGATTGTTACATTCATATTTTTACCTTAATCGTGTAATTTTCAGTTTCTCTTTCTTTTTCTACTTCACCTTCTCTCTTCAACTTCATTCAAAATAGTTTCCATTTCATTTCAAAACATTTGTGTTCAAAACAATTTCAACGGTTCTTCTGAGAATCCAACTCCTCAGAAGAAGAATCCAACTCCTCCGAAGATTACACCCAAGAAGAAGAAAACTCAAGTGAAGAACAAATAACCACATAGAAGGGGAAAACAAAGAAAGGGGAAGATGTTGGAGTCACACTCATCCGATTCTCATTCATTCAGTTTTACTGATTCAGATACAAATTCTAATTTTGTAAGTGAGAATAAATCAAAAAGGGCAAAGACTATGCAAAAGGGTGAGCCTTCAATACCCTCTAGAAAAAGACCTAGTAGTTCAACATTGAAAGATTCAAAAACCCTCAAATTAAAAAAAGCAAAACATGTTGTGAAGGTATTTATATTTATGAATAATTTTTTTTAATTTTTATGTGCATACCCTTGTTATGAAAGTTGTATGAAATTACTACGAAATTGGTAAAATTTATGTCTTAGTTTTTTTGGGGGTGAAAATGGGATGATTTTTGCTATACACTATGTATATTTTTAGATTGTTTATTGTTATTACACACTATACTTTTTATTGTGTGTTTTAAAGTTATATTTTAAATATATAGTATTTTTTGGCATGAAATGTGCTTCAAATATGAAATAGCATAAAAGTAAAATGAAATTGGCATATATCTTTGAATTGAAATCTGTATTCTATCAACCTAAATGACAGGGAAATGACTTGGCATAAAAGTGACATGGAATTTGTATAGACTTGGCATAGTGGTATGCAATGTGTGTATATTGTAGATATAAACGGCATGTAATTAGTATGAAAGTTGTGTGATTTAGCTATATTGTTTATATATTTGTCATTAGGTTTGATATTAACTTTCAATTGTTTTGACATTAACTTTCAATGAAATTGGTATGAATTTGTCTTTCATTACTGCATTTAAACTTGTATAATTATGATTTTTTGTAGTTCTATTATGTGTATTTTTATTAGACTGTAAATGGTATGAAATTGACATATTATGTTAAGTATATAGTAATTTTTTTGTATGAAATTTGTATATAAAAGACATGTAACTGATATGATTACAGTTTATGTATCATAGTCCCTAATTTTATGCTTGTTTTATAATTACCCAAAATTGGGTTAAATTGGACTAATTTTTTTTTATTTGTCATGAAATTGAACAAGCTCCGGACACCACCAAGTATCCCAAGCCAAAACCAAGGAAACCTGCTCCAGATAAAGAATGGGCTCGTGTGTTTGCTTTCGTATTCTAGTATTAGTGCATTTTTTCTAACAAAACAACAACACATCCTATGTTTTATGATTTTATTTGGCGTTTCTTCTAACCATTGTTTGTTATGGGAAAGATTTATGAAAGTGTATTTGTTGTCTTATAACATATGACTTCTAATTTAATACAATCGTTTTCTGGTATAACATATCTGATTATGATCTTGATATGAAATTTGTATACTTAAAATATTTTTCAACACTGAACCCTTTTTACTGTGTATGATATTATCATAAAATTTGTAAACTTTGATCTTTTTCAACATCATTATATTTTAAAATTTGATTATGATCTTGGTACTGTATATTTTGAATATTTTCACCACTGATCATATTTAATAAGCGTGGTTTCAATAGCTAACAATTTTATGGCATGAAAGTATATTGAGTAATGAATTTTAAAAGGATTTCGACTGTATACACCTGTAAAAATAATTAAATAAAATAATAAGTAATTTACAAGTTCTTATACACATTACTTATTAATCAGTGTAATAATTAAGTAGTCTTTATTGAATTTTTAAAGTTTCTGTTTATGTGTACAATGTTGGTGTAAAATTTGTATATTTTGAACATTTTTTTAATACTGAACCATTGTTCTGTGTATGATATTGATATGCAATTTTTATACTTTGATCTTTTCTTAACATCATTATATCTACACGTTATTATATTTTAGAATCTGATTATGATCTTTGATATGAAATTTGAATATTTTGAATATTTTCAACACTGATCATATTTAATAAGGATGATTTCATTGGATTTACAAATTCAGACAACTTTAATACTCAAATTTATTACTTGGATACAAATTTTATTCATTATTATACACAAGTTTTATACAAACACCTCTAAAATTTAAATTTTAACTAAATTTCATGATAAGAACTTGTACATTTTAAATTCAAACAAATTTCATACACAAAACAGAATGATCTGCACAACTAATTGAGAAAATTAAGGATAGTAAATGTGAATTACTGTTACAACTAAATCAACTAAATGAGAAAAATAAGGGATTTAATTCCTGGATTGAATGGTAATTCCAGATTTTATGGTAACTAAAATTAATTGCCATTTTTTTAATTTTGTTTTAATTAATTCTTTACATATTAAAATAATAAATCTCAAGAAAGAGTATATCTAACCGCATCAACTAATTGAAAAAATTAAAGACAGTAAATGCGAATTACTGCTACAACTAAATCAACTAGATAAGAAAAATAAGAGGTTTAATTCCTGAATTGATGGTAATTATGTTACTTTACAAAATTTATATAAAAAACAAATTAATTTAAAATCATGGATGAAAGCATAAAATCTGTATTAAAGATAAATAGGGAAGAAAAAAAACCACGCATGAAAAATTAAAGAAAAAATAACTAATGGGGTATATTAAGCGAGAAAATTGTATGAAAATATTAAGGAGAGATTTAAAAACTAAAAAAGATTTAAGAAATAAGAATACTAAATTTAAAAAATGATTTTCAAATTAAAAAAAACAAAGAATGATATCAATTTTTAAAATAATAAAAAAAAATATCGTAGAAAGAAGGAGGAAAGAGAAACTAAAACAAAAGATTGATAGAGCAAGAAAAACAAGAGATTGATACTATTAATTAGGATATTAATTAGAAGATTGATAACAATCAAAATAGTGTCCAACTAAATGAAGAAAATCAAGAATTAATATATCTGGCCATTTATAAAATACTATATTCAAGGAAAAATATATTGTTATTTAATTACTTAATAAAATATAATCAATTAATTTATAAATTAAAATTAGGGTCCTGATTGAATGGTAATTCGGTATTACCATTAATACATTTATTATCTTTTTCTTTAATCCATTTATTAATAAATTAATTACTGCATTATATTTTAAAATTTGTTATAACTTGATAGAGTTTTACTACTACAACTTGAAACATAAAAAATCTTGTTATAACTCGAAATATAATATCTTAATAATGACATTTCAAAAATTTTCACAATAAATATGATAACTTAAATAAAATATAAGTTATTATTTTATAAAAATAAAAAAGATATTTCATTTTAGAGTGTGATCATTTCTATTATCATTTACTATCATGTTGATTTTAAAATATTAATGATAATTTTTCTTTTTTTTTAAAAAAAATAAATACCTATAAATATATTTAAAATTGTAATATTGGGGCCGTAAATGGGCCTTTCATTATCTTGTCTAGTATAGATACTTCACAAGGGCAAACCACATAGTATGAAAATATTTAATTGAAACTCTTTACATATACTTCAAATTGTGATCTCACTCTTAAACTATACAGGAACCCATGGCCCAAGACCTTGCTGGAATTATAATTTTTCGGGATAATCAATGACAAAATTTCGAAGTTTATTGCTCTGAATTTCTTTTCAAATTAAATTAACACACATTGGAGTTAAAGAATCAATATATTATGTGAGTAATCTGTATTGTAAAACGTTGAAACAGTAACAATAATTTTTTAAAATAAAAGACAAAAACTGGACAGAAACTAAAAATAAGAACAATATCTGAAAAATTATGTAAGAACAAAAATCGAGCCCACTGAATGAATAGTGTATCCTTAAGGAAATTATCTCCCTTAACGTACCCGAGGTTTTTGGAATCTTTTCTCTCAGGATAGAACGATTTACTCACCAAAAATAGCGGTACAGCAAATTAAGGTGACTGCGAACCACTCGAAGACATTATATCACACGGGTTTTTTAAAGAAGTGCAGAAAAGAAGAAGAAGATGATTGTCAGAAATTTTTCGTAAGGAACAATTTTGAGGAACAACAGAAATATATAGCATGTTTACAACTTTACAGAAAAGGTTGCAACCTTTCTGAAAATTCTGCCTGTTGGGAAAAGGTTTGCAACTTTTCAGAAAAGGTTGCAATCTGTCGGAAGGAAATATTTTAAATTAATCCGAGAAAGAAAAAAATGGTTCATGTCACGGGTGAGGATTTTCAATTAATTAATTAATTAAATATTAATTAATTATAATTAAAGAAAATTTAGTCCAAAAAGATTATTAATCAGTCAGATCATTTGATCAAATCCGAATCCTAAGCCGAAGCCGAAGTTGAGCCGAGCGACGACGACGATGGCGCGAGGGGAGACCCTTTTCTTGACCCTTTAACAACATGAAGGAGTGATTCTACTTTTAAGTAGGAGACCTTTTCTTTCCACCACTTATGTGGGGCAAATGCTTATTTCATAAAGTAAAAGGAAACAACTCATTTTTCCCTCCACTTTTTTCCCCTCCATTTCCCATTCAACCTATAAATTAAACCCAACAATCCCCCATATGAATGGGGAATGGCTATAAGATAAAGGAATGCATGGATAAGTGTGTGATGTACAAGCGAAGATTAATTGCATCTGGATAAGTAGGTTTGTCACGATCCAACCCCGTAGGCCGCGACTAGAGGTCTGACCTGGACACTCGTATCCATACCTATCGGATGTAGTCAATGTGAACTACGAACAGTATGCTAACTTACATAAGAACCCCAATGGATCATACATCTTCATTTACATATAGCCCTATCATTTATCCCCTGAGGAGTCACCATTATTCATATCAGGAAAGGGCACGCAAGCCGACAAGGCTGTCATTATATATTAACATTCACAACACATTGTGTAGACGCAGCTGAACAAAACTTACATACAACCCACATACACATATGTCTACAGACCTCTAAGAGTGTCAACAGTATCATATGGTAGGTCAGGGCCTCCGCCGTACCCTGAATGAACAAATATATACATCAAAAGATCAATACCAAAAATCTGAGCTCCGGCATAGTGGAGCACTTCTAAAATCGCTGAGTGGTCCTAAGCTGGCGGATTCCCGAAATGCGAGTCTGTACCTGCGGGCATGAAATGCAGCCCTCAGAAAAGAAGGAGTTCAGCAGGGAATACGTACTGAGTATATAAAGCATATAATGCCATAAGGAGATTACAGCTGAAATAGGGATGCAGGAGACAAGTATAACAATTAACAAATCACTGTACCTGCATCTTATGAAATAAAGTCATGCATATCATCATCGTATACCGTACCCGGCCTATTTTGGGACTCGGTGTTATAATTATATCATGATATCATCATATGTATATATATACCGTACCCATCCCTCTAGCAAAGGACTCGATGAATAGAGTAGTGTACACTTATACCTTATACTGCCCATTATGGGACTCAGTGCCATAACCATGTCAGTGCATCATCGTATCATTGTATACATATATCATACCCGACTTGGGATTCGGTCAAAGATGTATTAACAATATGCACGGACAGAGTAGTGAGTAACCATATGCAAATTAAATCATCATCTAAGACTCAATAGAATAGTCAAGTGAACCATCACCTGAAGATCAGGGTAGTAATCGTCTTAAGTACCCTTTACATGTCATTAGGGATCATATCAAATGGAGTCTCAGGAATCATAGACATGTATCAAGGCAATGCTAAACAGCTTATAGAATCAGAGACATTTGTCATTGTAGAGTCTTTAAGAATATGAGCTTATATATCTAATTGCTATTCAACATATAGAAGGCTCGAGGATAATAGCTCAACTACTTTAGGAGTTTTACCGTCAAGAAGTGACTAATAGTCATGAATCATACTCAGAGCTTATGAATGGAATTACCCCCAAAGCTCATATCATATATCACTTGCTAAGACATGCCAAAAGAAAAGAGGGATAGGCTTTACATACCTTTTATGAATTAACCGTAACCAAGCTTGCTTCGTTACCCGTTGAACCTATTTAACACGAAAGTAATACTATTATTAATAAACTACAACTTTCTAACTTATAAATCTACAACCAACTACCCATAGGAATCATTTCCTCGTTCACACTTCTCGATTAGTATTTTGGTTAGTTAAGAACTTTAACGGAAATCGGGCAGTATGTCCCCTATATAACTTGCCTAATTCGGACTTTCAATTAAACTCCAATTAACACAACCATACCAGAAACAACAACCACCATCCATATACAATAAAACTACTTCAACATTATTCAATACAAGTTTCAAATAGCCCACCCAAAACCACGACATCAAAATATAGTTTTCGATCTTTATTTCATAAAATCACAACCACACAGAAAAGAGCATAACGTGGCTCGAATAGCAGCACTTATACGCATTTATAACCACCTTTCCAGCCCTTCAACATATACAAATTACCTTCAAACACAATACCATAGTAACGACAACACTAACCAAATTTTAATCCAACTTAGAACGGCCTTAATTCTGTCCATTTACAATGTCAACAATAACTATGTAATTTTCTTACCTCCAACATCACTTAACATAATTAATCTTTCCATTACAACATCATTAACTCCAATTTGAAAGGAAGAAACCCTACCTTAGAAACTTGGCTCTGCAACTCGACTGAAAATTGATGGACTTCTCGTTGAACTTTCTTATTGCCCTAATAATTAATTTACGTTGTTAAACACCTTTATTTGATTGAAGAATACCTTAAATAATTAATTTATGGATCAAAATTGGAGGACTTACCTTGCTGCAGCCCTTGTCGTGGCTTTCTCTTTTTCTTTCTCTCTATTTTTCTCTAAGCTTGTCTAAGTGTAGAAGATGAGAAATGAGGGCTTAGTCATAGTTAGACATATATATATCCCTCCCTTGAGAGTGACACGTGTCATCCCCTAAGAGTGACACTTGTTATCCCCTAAGGGTGACACGTGTCCAGCCCCTAAGCATCCACCTCAGCCCCTACACCTACCTAGATGCTGCCACGTGGCGGAGTGGGGTCCATCTTAGTAGGTGCATCACCTACTCACTCCAAGTAGGTTCATCACCTCCTTATTCAAAGTAGGTGCATCACCTACTTACTCCAAGTAGGTGCATCACCTACTTACTCCTTTTTCGTGGGTTCGTAATCTCATCTCACTTTAAGAACCTACATAATTCTTGCTACTTAAGATCGACATGTACTCAAGTAGCTTAATTATGTAAGACATACAAGTCGGTAGCTTACGCAAGTAGGTTGATTACCACGACTCATTATTTGGCCTCCAACTCCTTTCAAATCCCTCTAAACCTATTTCCAACCATCACTACTCACACAGAACTTTAGGGATAACATGGATCACATGTCAACCTTTCAGAAAAAAAATATTTCGATGTACAAAAGTGAGGGGTATAACAAAGTTTTCCTTTGAATTTTTCATAGTAAACTTATATAGGATATACTCGATCAATCGGTAGATGCAATATCTTTGAACCATCGAACGTTTTTGTATAACTAGACAACATAAGTCACACAATTAACCCTCAGCCATCTATGGTTCTCACGATTGTGTTTGTTTCAGCTATGAACACCGCCTGGTTTCGTGAATGTATAGAGAATAGGCCTTTACCGTTATTCTCCTTAAAGCGGCTTATACTTCACACTCACATAGGTGATTTCTAAATGTGTAGTCCTATAGACACATTATCTAGTCATTTTCTGCCAGACTTAGATAATCATTAAAAAACTTTAATATTTTATTAACTCATTAAAAAGCCTTAAGATTTTATCCTTGTTTTTTAACATTGTCATCATCACGAGAATGAGTTGAGTTATTTGACAATGTTGAACCGCTATTCATAACTTTGTTTGATCTCTTTGAACTTAGTTCTTGGAATCTCCAGTCTACTAGGTAGAGTTACCGCCATGATGACTTGTCCTAGGCCTTAACTCCATTCCCCTCGATGATCTTTCAACAGCCTCTCTAGATAGTCCTTTTGTTAGTGGATCCGATACATTATCTCTTGACTTTACGTAGTCAATAGTGATAACACCACTAGAGAGTAGTTGTCTAACAATATTATGTCACCGTCAAATGTGACGCGATTTTCCATTATACATAACGCTTCCTTCCCTACCTATTGCCGCTTGGCTATCACAATCTATACATATAGGTGCCAAAGGTTTGAGCCAAATGGAATATCTTCCAAGAAATTTTAGAGCCATTCAGCTTCTTCACCGGCCTTGTCTAAAGCTATAAATTTAGATTCTATTGTAGAGCGGACGATGCATGTCTATTTTGATGATTTCCAAGACACTGCTCCTCCACCAACGGTGAAAACATATCCACTTGTGGATTTAACTTCAGATGATCTGGTGATCCAGTTTGCATCACTATATCCCTCAATTACTGTGGGATATTTATTATAATGCAAAGCATAGTTTTGGGTGTGTTTCAAATACCCCAAGACTCATTTCATTGCCATCCAATGAGTTTGATTGGAATTAATCGTGAATCGACTCAGCTTGCTAATAGCACATGCTATATCTGGTTGTGTATAATTTATAATATACATCAAACATCCCAAAACTCGTGCATAGTTCAATTATGAGTCACTTTCACCTTCATTCTTTTGAAGTGCAAAACTTACATCAATTGGAGTTTTTGCCACATTAGAATTTAAATATTTAAACTTATCAAGTATCTTTTTAATATAATGTGATTGTGATAATGCTAGACCTTGTGGAGTTTTATGGATCCTAATTTCTAAGATCAAATCAACAACCCCTAAGTCTTTCGTGTCAAATTTGCTAGCAAGCATACGGTTCGTAGCATTCACATCGGCAATATCTCTACTCATTATTAACATGTCATCAACATATAAACAAACAATGACTTCATGATTTGGAGTATTTTTAATGTAAGCACATTTGTCACATTCATTAATCTTAAATCCATTTGTCAACATTATTTGGTCAAATTTTGTATGCCATTGTTTAGGTGCTTGTTTAAGTCCATAAAATGACTTAACAAGTTTGCACACTTTCCTTTCTTTACTAGAAACGACGAAACCCTCAGGTTGTTCCATGTAAATTTTTTCTTCCAATTCTCCATTTAAGAAAGTCGTCTTGACATCCATTTGATGGATTTCAAGACCATATACGGCTGTCAGTGCCACTAACACTCGAATAGATGTTATCCTTGTTACTAGCGAGCATGTGTCAAAGTAATCAAGGCCTTCTTTCTGTCTATATCCTTTGACCACAAGTATTACTTTATATTTGTCAATAGTGCCATCAGCTTTCATTTTCCTTTTAAAAATCCATTTTGATCCTAGAGGTTTATTTCCAGGAGGAAAATCAACAAATTCCCATGTATGGTTGTTCAAAATTGATTGAATCTCACTATTGACTGCCTCTTTCCAAAATGCTGAATCAGAAGAAGACATTGCTGCTTTAAATGTTTGAGGCTCATTTTCAAGCAAGAATATCACAAAATCTGGTCCAAAGGAAGTAGATATCCTTCGACGTTTGCTAGGCATTGGATCCTCTTCGGTTGGTTTACTTTCCTTTGGTTCTTCTCGCGGTCGTTTAAATCTTTCACTTGAGGACTCACATTCTGTTTTATATGGATAAATATTTTCAAAGAATTCAGCATTATCTAATTCAATTACCGTATTAATATAAATTTTGGGATTGTCCGATTTGTGAACCAAAAACCGACAAGCTTTGCTATTTGTAGCATAGCTAATAAAAACACAATCCACGGTCTTTGGTCTGATTTTTACCCTTTTGGGCAAATGAACTTGGACCTTTGCTAAACACCCCCACACTTTGAAATATTTCAAGTTGGGTTTTCTTTCTTTTCATAGTTCATATGAAATAGATTGTGTTTTGTTGTGGGGCACCCTGTTGAGTATTCGATTAGCTGTAAGGATAGCTTCCACTCTAGAAGTTTTGTGGTAAATCGAAACTTATTAATAAAGCATTCATCATTTCTTTTAATGTTCGATTTTTCCTTTCCGCAATTCCATTTGATTATGGTGTGTAGGGGGCAGTAGTTTGATGAATAATTCCATATTCTAAACATATCTATGCAAAAGGAGATTCGTATTCTCCACCCCTATCACTTCTAATCATTTTTATTTTTTTATTTAATTGATTTTCCACTTCGTTCTTGTATTACTTAAATGCATCAATAGCTTCATCCTTACTATTAAGAAAATACACATAACAATATTGAGTGCAATAGTCAATAAAAGTTATAAAATACTTTTTTTCATCATGAGTTGGTGTTGACTTCATATCACAAATGTCTGTGTGAATCAATTCTAAGGGACTGGAATTCCTTTCAATAGATTTATAAGGATGCTTAGCATACTTATACTCAACACATACTTGACATTTTGATTTATTGTACTCAAAGTTAGGCAATATATTTAAGTTAATCAGTTTTCACAAGGATTTATGATTGACATGTACTAAACGTGAATGCCATAAATTATTTGACTCAAGTAAGTAAGAAGAAGCTTGAACTTTATTATCATCAACAATCATTACATTTAGTTTGAAAAGACCCTCAGTGAGGTAGCCTTTTCCTAAATGCATTTCATTCTTACTAATAACTATTTTGTCTGAAACTAGAACACACTTGAATCCATTTTCTATAAGAAGACCGACAGAAACCAAGTTCTTTCTCATTTCTGGAACATGATAAACTTTGTTCAGCGTCACCACCTTGCCGGATGTCATTTTTAGAAATACTCTAACATATCCTTCAACCTTAGCCGTTGCAGAATTTCCCATATAAATAGTCACATCAGGTGCAGCAGGGGAATAAGTGGCGAAAGCTTCTCAGACCGCACAAACATGCAACGTAGCTCCTGAATCAAGCCACCATTCTTTGGGATTTCCTACCAGGTTGCATTCCGATAGCATTGCATATAGATCATCCATGCCTTCTTTATTCTCCACTATATAGACTTGTCCCTTTCCCTTGTCCTTTTTTGGGAGACGACAATCTGGGGCTTTATTGCTAGCTTTTCCACAATTATAACAATTGCCCTTGAATTTTTTCTTGTTCTGCTCCTTATTCTTTCCAAAAGGTTTCTTCCCTTTCTTATTCTTTGGAGAAGCATCTTCAACGATGTTCACTCCCACAATCGTTGAATTTCCACGCGACTTTTTTCGGCTGTTTTGTTATCTTCCTCAATCTTGAGACGAATCACAAGATCTTCCAACTTCATTTTCTTGCGCTTGTGCTTTAGATAATTTTTAAAATCTCTCCACGAAAGAGGCAACTTTTCTATCATTGCAGCCACTTGAAATGCTTCATTAACTACCATACCTTCAGCAATAAGGTCATGAAAAATAAGTTGTAGTTCTTAAACTTGGGTTCGAACGGTTCTGCTATCTATCATTTTATAGTCTAGAAACTTAGCAACCATAAATTTTTTCAAGCATGCGTCTTCAGTCTTATACTTCTTCTCAAGTGCATCTCACAATTCTTTAGAAGTTTTAATAGCACTGTAGACATTGTACAAATCATCATCTAAAGCACTTAGGATGTAGCCCTTGCATAGAAAATCCGCCTGTGTCCATGCTTCAGAAATCATAAATTTTTCATTGGCCGGCATATCAACAACAGGCATAGGAGGGTCTTCGTTGGTGAATTTCTGCATACCAAGAGTGGTAAGACAAAAGAACACCATTTTCTGTTATCCTTTGAAGTTGGCTCTAGAAAATTTCTCTGGTTTTTTCGTCGGTGGCACAGCAGTGCGGCTTGTTGCAGCAACAGTCGCAGCAGTAATAGCAGTTTCATTTGTCATTTTTTTTCACTATCAAAATAGACAAACTTTCTTAATACTTCAGAATATCAAACTTTTTACAACAACAACGATGAAGTTTTTATATTCTTCAAATCGTTGTACAAGTATGAACTTTAATATTCCAACAAAGTTTTTATACTCTTAAAGTCAGAATATTCATTTCATATGGAGTAGAAAACCACACAAATTTTAGTCTCCGAAATAGAATATAGTTTAATATGAAAGAAAACAAAATAATAATTTCTTTAAGATTGTTAGTAATCTGTATTGTAAAACGTTGAAACAGTAACAATAATTTCTGAAAATAAAAGACAGAAACTGGACAGAAACTGAAAATAAGAACAATATCTGAAAATTTATGTAAGAACAAAATCGAGCCCACTGAATGCACAGTGTGCTCTTAAGAAAATTATCTCCCTCAACGTACCCGAGGTTTTTGGAATATTTCCTCCCAAGATAGAACGTTTTACTCACCAAAAATAGCGGTACAACAAATTAAGGTGACTGCTAACCACTCGAAGACAGTATATCACACAGATTTTTTTAAGAAGTGCAGAAAATAAGAAGAAAATGATTGTCAGAAATTTTTCGCAAGGAACAATTCTAAGGATCAACAGAAATATATAGCTGTTTGCAACTTTTCAGAAAAGGTTGCAACCTTTCGAAAAATTCTACCTATTGGGAAAAGGTTTGCAACCTTACGGAAGTAAATGTTTTAAATTAATTCGGGAAAGAAAAAAATGGATTGGGTCACGGGTCAGGATTTTCAATTAATTAATCCAAATCCAAATCCGAAGCCGAAGCAAAGCGACGACGACGACGACGCGAGGGGAGACCCTTTTCTTGATCCTTTATCAACATGAAAGAGTGCTTCTACTTTTAAGTAGGAGACCTTTTCTTTCCACCACTTATGTGGGACAAATGCTTAATTCAAAAAGCAAGAGGGAACAACTCATTTTCCCTCCATTTTTCATTCAACCTATCAATTAAACCCAACATATTATAAGGTCATTCACTATATCTCTAGCATGAATTATGAATTATTTATTATTAGTATAGAAGGAGATATATAGCCTGTTTGGATTGACTTATTTTAAAGCAGCTTATAAGTTGAAAACTGCTTATAGGTTAAAAAAAATGTAGGTGCAGGCCAATTTTGTTTTTTGACTTATAAGCTGTTTTCAACTTATAAACTGCTTAAAATAAGTTCATTCAAATAAATCCAACTATTTATTGAAGCTTATTTTAAGCACAAAATAACTTTAAGTTGGTCAATCAAATACTTAAAAAAAAAAAATAACTTATAAGTCAATTCAAACAGCCTCATAATCAAGCAATTGAAATTAATTACGTTGGAAACAGCTTTCCGCCAAAAGCTTCCAAAATCATGCACATAGAAACCAAGTCAACTGTCAACATAGGGGGCAGGCCAGCAACCAAGTAATTTTTTTTCAACAAATACCTATGACTTCTTCTGCTACACCTCTGGTTAAGAATCCTAGTAGATCTAATTTGTACTTGTACAAGTTTTATTTTTTACTTTGCATTGCCTTATACTGTATTTATATACTTTACAGTAAAAGAATGATATTATTTTACTTTTATTAATTTTAATAGGTTAATTATCATTTCTTACAGATGATCACTTTATGTTCGATCTACAGTAAATGACAAATATCAGCTTAAGTTACACTAATAATATAACAATTTAGTACACGTATTATCTATATATATAAATTAAATTCTTTACAAATTAATGTACATGTTCGTTCTTTCATAAAGTAACCGATATATATAAATTAAATTCTTTACAAATTAATGTACATGTTCGTTCTTTCATAAAGTAACCGATATGATAATTTTAATTGATCAGATAATATAAAAGGATTTACATTGTTAGGGGTTGTTTAATAGCTGATTTGGATGTGATTATTTTGGTGTTAAATATTTATAAGTAATATCATTTTTGTTAGCTAATTAGGAGGTAAATTATTTATGCATGTATAAAATTAATATTGTGTTTGATTTGCTATTTAAAAACCTGCATAACTATTACATTTATAAATTATGGGGTAATCTATATATTATTTTACATAATATAAAAAATAAAATAACTAATATATATATATATATAGCTAATAAATGAATAATTAATTTCAGCATTAAATATGCATAAATTTCTTTCTAACTAATACATATTGTAATTACGTTTTTTACTTTATCACCACGTCTTTATAGAGAAAAAAATGTTAGTGGAAGTGCACATACATACACGCGCTTATAGCGTGGGAAAAGGAAAAAGTATTCACCAAAAATACAATTGACTTAATATAACTCAGCAAAATACAAAGTAAATATATATAATATAAAATTTTTAAAAAACACGTTAGTACTTGAGGTCATGGTATTTATTATTTAAATAAAGGTGTTGGGAACCTCTTTCTTTGTATCTGGTATAGAGAGCAGTTGGGTAGGAAATATTTGAATATTATTAGCTCTATTGCCCTCTCTTCTTTTCTTGCTCATCAATCAACAAGACATTTTTCTATATAAACCTGCAATTCTTTTCAAGGCATTTAATTTCTCTGAGAGAATATTGAACATCTTTCATTTTTATTTCAATTGAGATAATTAAAGTGATGAAGATTACGTGGGAATCTATAGTTCCTAGCTGTTGTAAAGCCGAAAATCCAACGCCAAAGCCAATTAAGGAGATAAAATTAGTGACGAAACAAAGTTCATTTCATAGGATTTCAATTTCTGATTTCAGCGGTTCGACGATTTCAGAGGACTTATCAATATCTCTAGCTGGTTCAAATCTTTATGTTTTCAATCTTCAAGAATTGAAGGTGATTACTCAGAATTTTTCTTCGAGTAATTTCCTTGGTGAAGGAGGCTTTGGACCAGTTCACAAAGGTTTCATTGATGATAAACTTAGACCTGGTCTGAAAGCTCAACCTGTGGCTGTAAAGCTTTTGGATTTAGATGGCACTCAAGGTCATAGAGAGTGGCTGGTAAGACATGAATTACGTACCCTTTAATTAATTACCTCTAACTTTTAATTATATATAATTTAACTTTGTCATACTTGTATGAGCAGACAGAAGTGATATTTCTGGGGCAATTGAGACATCCACATCTGGTGAAGTTAATCGGATATTGTTGTGAAGAGGAACACAGGCTGTTGGTGTATGAATACATGCCCAGAGGCAGCTTGGAGAATCAACTCTTTAGAAGTATGTTATAATCTTCTCTCTTGTTTTTACCATTACCTAATATTTTAAGTAATTACATATATATGCTACATAGAGAATTACATCATCTATTGTTAAAGACAAAAAAAAAACATCTTTTTGCAAAAAACATCATCAAGTCGATAGATCTGTAAAGAATACTATTCGTGTCTTTTTTGCATTTCGATCGATCTGATTTCTTTCACGTTTATAATTAGTAGCTGTATCCCACATAAAATTACCACTTGTCCAATATTATAGAAAATGTACTGTAAATGTTTGACAATTGACCGTAGCTTTCACTTTTACCAACTCTGCTTATGAAACAGAATCAGTCAATTCAAGTTTGGTGGAAAAGCAATTGTGAGTTGATTCTATACGTAGAATTGTCTCACTTCAAATCATTATTATTATTATTATTATTATTATTATTATTATTATTATTATTATTATTATTATAATAATCATTATTATTATTGTATAGATATTAAAATATATACAACTTGTTCACAAACGTAATACAAGATTTGAAAAATGATAATATGTTCAATTAAATAACCATCTTGTAAATGTTGCAGGATATTCTGTATCACTTTCATGGTCAACAAGGGTGAAAATAGCACTTGGAGCTGCAAAAGGCTTAGCTTTCCTCCATGAAGCTGAAAAATCGGTCATATATCGTGATTTCAAGGCTTCAAATATTTTGTTAGACTCTGTAAGTATTTTTTTCTTAATTATTTGCTTAACTTATTATATACATTAATAATTTTAGTTTTTTTTAATATACTAGTTGATGTGCAAAAAGTTACCATTGACTTTGGCATACCAAACTTTGTACATGTCACTTAAAAATAACATAGTTTTTTATGTTATCATGTCACTTAAAAATTAAGACTTATTAATTTCATTTGTCCTTTTCTCCAGGATTACAATGCCAAACTTTCAGATTTTGGACTTGCGAAAGATGGTCCAGAAGGAGATGATACGCACGTCTCCACCCGAGTCATGGGAACACAAGGCTACGCTGCTCCTGAATACCTCATGACAGGTAATGTTTCATTTATTAACAAATTTGAAATTAGTTACGAACTTCATTGCTAAATAGATTTAACAATAAATAAATTTGTTGTTTAACAACAAAATTTATCCATTGCTAAATTGGTAACGTCTCTGAATTTTCACAGGTCATTTGACTGCAGCTAGTGACGTATACAGTTTTGGAGTAGTACTATTGGAGCTTCTAACTGGCAGAAGATCGGTAGATAAAAGCCGTCCAAACAGAGAGCAAAAATTAACAGATTGGGCAAGACCACAATTGAAAGATCCCCGAAAACTACATAGAATAATGGATCCAAGGCTAGAAGGTTTATATTCAGAAGAAGGGGTTCAAAAAGCAGCATTAGTAGCTTACCAATGCTTAAGCCACAGGCCAAAGGCTAGACCAGAAATGAGCACAATTGTGAAAACATTTGAATCATTGAAGGATTATAAGGGTATTTCAACCATGACATTTGTGTATATAGCTCCAGTTGAAGACAAAGAATTGTGCAAAGAAAGTCCTCAAAGGGAAGTGAAGAAAAGAAATACTTATTCTCATCATAGAAAAAGTCGCCAAAATTCAACAATTAATTACCCAGAAAAGGCTCTACACAACAAATTAAGTCCAAATTCACCATTGCGTAATGATTTCCACAGAGCTTAATATTGAAGACAAAATTGTATAGGTCCAGGTAATACATCCACATTTTTCTTTACCTGATAATAGTTTAAGACAAAACGAAAAAGCTTGATTTTTTTTTTCATGAATGTATTTATTAGAAGTTTTTGTTTTAATCATGATAGAGATTTGTTTAGCAGTTGAGCAATTCGGAAGAAAAATCAGTGTTAGTGAAGACAAGGCAGATGTCAACTTTGTATATGTTACACATTTCCTTTTGGAGTTTTTAGTAATATATACATACGCTTTAATTCATTTTTAATTTACACCATCAAGTCATCTTTACCTGATCTAACAAGTACTTATCTTACTTTCAAGATTTCGATTTCATATTTTAATGAGGCTTACTTATATATATCCTTTACCCCTCGTATAAAACTTAAACTCTTCCGTAAAGCAACATTACAAAATTATCAAATAGCAACTAAGCAGTTATAGTGATGCCACTATATCCATGTCGACATGCCAATAACTAAAAATGATTTTGCCTCTAATTTGAGAAAAGTTTAAGTTGTACTCAATGATGATATAAAGTATTTATGCGATCAAGAATTTACTGTCTCAGATTAAAAATTTATTAATAGAATAGTGTAAATTTTTTCTTACAGTAATCAATGTATAACATGTTTAAAATTCATTGTATCAAGTCTCCTTTTCTCATGATATAATATTGCCAATGATCATTATATCAAATCAAGGGACATATATCAAAATATTATTTAAAATTTGTTTTAAACGTGATATAAGGAACCACTAAGTTACGTACCAGTAGGCAGTGTTCAAATATAAATGATCAAAGATTAAGGTTCATAAGTAGACCGTCGGACAATATTTCCTCAAAGACGTGCATATATAGACATATTTTATTGTAATATGTTGGATAAAACGCCTTCAAATAATTAAATCCTACCACGAGGATGCCAAACAACGTGTCAATGGTTTGCGGGGTATCTGCAACTTTTTACGGCCAACTACTTTAACATGACATAAAATTTGAGATCTTTCATTTTCAGAAACATGGTTACTAGTTCGGATAATGATTATTTAGAAACTGTTATAAATAATATAGGTCAAGTGGATGTCCATTGTAGCAATATTTTTTTATTCAAAGAATATATTATTGTAGTAATATTTTTTTATTCAAAGAATATATTATTGTAGTAATATTATCTTGTTCAAGAAATATGTTATTCTTATTTGTGTCTATAAAAGACATGCAAATGTAAAAAAAAATATACAATTATCTCTACACAAAAATAATTATCTCTTTTTCTTTTTGTCTTACTTTTTTGCTAATTTGCTAAAGTTAGTTTGTTTTATAATATGTTATCAGCATGAAACTCCGTTATCTTGAACTATTTTAAACATATAAAGAAAGTAAAAATTATTTATTAATAATAGAAGAAACGGGAACAATTTTGTTTTGAAAAAAAATATTATTGTACAAGATCATGCATAACCCGATCTTACTCATCCGGCAGGTTTGAGAGGATTTTTCTTCTTCTCTTGTTTGTGTTTAAATTATATTTTATTATAAATGAGAGAGAAGCCTTGCTTTACAGTTATATGTATCGATTTTATTTAATATATAAATAGCATATATTTGCTAATAGATGACCCAAAAGCTTTTCTGCCAATATATTATTGGTAGGTATTGTTCTTCCCTTGTTTGTGTGATATGTTGGTGCAGTGATCAAGTATAATTAACCAACAACAGTACGTATGACCAAAGATAAGGAAGGAAAGACAATACAAGAAATTTATACGTGATCATAATAAAGAATTATAATTATTCATGTTAGTGAAATGTATGTTTACAATCCTTTATAAAGTTTGTGGCTTTATTTATATTATTATGTGAAAAAAAAATTAAACATTGAGATGATCATCACAGGAAAAGTTATGTGAATCTTGTACTTCTTATTTTTAATTTAATATTATTATCATTACTTATTAGTAACGTAATTGGTTTTGCTTATTTAATTTGAGAAACCTAAATGGTTCAGATATCAATAAGGCAAAGGGATATACCTATTTGATTCAAATAAGATTTTAGGGTCAAGTCCCATCGATTTATGGCCTAGGACGCTTTTATATGGATAAGACGTTGAGTTTGAGTCTCAATGCACCATATTGATGATATAATGATGCCAAAAGCAAAATATTGTGCTTTTGATGAAAAGTCATGAAATCTATTTCACAGCTCCATTTCTGTAACGACCAGACTAGACGTTATTTAAGATTAAAGGAAATCAACAAGAATTTTACTCGATTGGGTCCCACCATCCCGCCAAAGCAGGATGGTCCCGCCTCAGCGGCGCCGCCAGAGCGGGAGGTCATGGGTCAGAACTTAAGTCGCGAATTTCTTATTTCTTCCACTTCTTTCAAGTGTAAGTTAGAAGCCAAGGTTTCGACAAAACCCTACAAAAAGGCTACTCTTGACTTGAGAAGAAGAGGGCAGGGAATCTCAGCAGTTGGAAGGCTTAAACCAGTGGAATTCAATCTGGCCTTGCCCGCAGGACATCTAGAACAAAATGATTTCAGCAACATTATTTCTCAACAGTTGCTTGACGCCTAGGTAGGCTAGACTTCTCTTTTCTGAGTAGTAAATCTATACCTGTTATGTAGTATAGAAGGAATTTTAACGAGAAATCGTATAATTAAGCTATGGGCCATGGGTCAGACAAAAATTCAATTGGGTTAGGGTCTAATTTGAATGTGACCTGGGTAAAAAAAAGGTGTTGTAAGGATTGGAGAAGTGTAAATATGGTGATATTATTGCATGCAGACGGTTATCTTATAACATACTTAGTATTATGTGCAGAGATAGATAAATAAGTAGATTTTTGAAGATAAACCCTAAGGTTTGGTAGTGTGGGTCTTGGTTTGGTTCGCAGAATGGTCTTAAGGGTGTAATTGTGTTCTTATGATATGCCTGAATGTGTACCGATAAGGGAAACTAGTTAGTTTTTATATAAATGATTACTTTTTGGCTTGCCCTGTGATGAACCTGTTCTGTTGATATAATGTGATCTATTGTTGATATTTTATGATTGGTTTGCATAACTGGATTGGGTGTCACATTCTGACATATTCTTGGATCGGGTGTCAAGTTTTTGATACATATTTAAATCAGATATCACGTTCTGACATATTCTTGGATCGGGTGTCACGTTTCGACACAAATATAATTGGATTGGGTCCCTTGAGAGTGCCAAGTATGTGTATGTGTAGATGGTTCCTTCAGAGGACCTGATGATATCTGTAATTCCATGTAATATAAGGTTAGTGGCAAGTACGCCATGGATTAAGAACCTATAAACGAACTCTTGAGTTGAGGTGTGTTAGTTATAAAGAATTGTGAGCCTGAACAAACTTATTGATGGGTAAGAGGATGGGCTATATTAGGCCTTGATGTGACATATGTGTTATACATGTATTTTATATTTATAGGCGTGGGAGTGGAGGTTCTCGTTGACAAGGGTTTTGTTATTGAAATTTCCACGGTTAACTGTGGTAGTTGTAGTGGTTACCTAAAATTGGGTGAAGTTAGAAAGTGTGGTTGTGGGAGGGCTATGCCTTAGGTTGTAAGACAGTTGGACTAAGGCCAACGATGGTTGGGGGAAACTCATTGAGTGGTTAAGGTTGTTAGGCGGAGACTGTTAGATGAATGAACAATAGTGAGGTAGGCCTATAAACCACAAAGCTTAAGTTGTAACTAGAGAAGGTAGTGGAACTCTGAAGTGCATAGTGGTGAATACCTCAAGGGTAAGAGTAAGGAGTGTATTTATTGGGTTGGGATAGATTAAGTGATAAAGTTTAATTATTATGATGTCTCTTATTTTTCTGTTCATATATTATATGGTGAGTATCAGATTGAGCGATGGTGCCTATCAGTACGTATTATTTGTACTGATACTACTCTTGCTATGCCACTTGGCATAGTCTGATTGCAGGGTCAGTTATGTCTCTTAGGTGAAGACGAAGGCGATCGACAAGCAGCTTCTATTTTTCTTCTTTATGGTGGAAGCTGGGTCATTGTTCCTTTATTTTATTACTACTCTTAGAAGCTCTTGTACCTATTTAGACTATTATTATTCCTTGTAATAAACCATCTGAGTTATTTTTTAAGTTGATATAAAGTGATTTCATAACTCTTTTGGCCTATTATTAGTAATTGTTAAACTTCCATATTATTTTTTTTGGGTTCTTCTATCTAGGTGTTAGAGTAGGTGTTTGCACGGTCCAGTGAGTTAGGTCATGACAATTTGATATTAGAGCCCAGGTTATCGGTCTCCCAGTACAAGAGCAGGTGTAGAATAGACTCTTGCAGATTGGTCTGTTAACGTCCACATCTAATCTTTAGGAAGCTATGAAGCATTTTAGGAAGTAGTTCCATTCCTTCTCTCTTATTCGTGCAGTTTTTCGCTTGTGTATGGGTTGAGTCTAATTGGTATCTCTGAATTCCAATTGGTATCTCAAGAAAGTAAACTAGATGCCGTTGTCACGGCTGAAGGAACCCAAGTGAAGAAATTGGAACCAAGAAGGTTCCAATTGGTATCTTGCCTTAGAGGCGGTAAGAATGCATAAATGATCAACTAGTGGTCATCCAAGAAGCAGACTTACTTGATAGATTTTAAACTTTCTTGAGTTATGTAGCTGAATATTTGATTATGTGTATAGTGACTCCTGACTTAAAGTGTGAAACACCTTTGCCTGCGTGCTAAAATTATGTGGTATATGTTTGATAGTAATTTTGTGAGCTTGGTCTCAGAAAAGAGTCATAATTGAATTATGTGCCTTGAAGATGTGTAAGATCAGAGACTATTAAGGGATGGGCTCTAACGTGTTAAATAATATACTCATGTGAGGGAATGCGACTTGTATATGGTGCATGGACTTACCATTGGTGTTAATTGGTAAGGGAATTTAATAAATGTAGGCTGTGGAGAAAATCTGGTTTTGGGGCGGTCGAAATGTGGTTGGAAATCAGGTGAGAAAAAGAGTTGTTATACATTAGCATAAGAGTGGTTATAAATATTTCCTTAATATAATTCGTAATTGGGCTAAAATAGTATGTTGTTAAATTGTGTCTATCTGTTATGATAGGGTTGAACTGTGATTTGAGTTAAAAAGATCTCAACGTTGCAAATTATTCTGAATGATGCCTTATTTATCTTAATGTCTTTGGTCTGATGAGGAATGATAATCTTCTAAGTGTAGTGCTGGGTTCGACTCTGGATAGTCCATGTTATTTTTTCTACAAAAAAGGAGTCAAATGGGTTAAGTTTAACTCTGGAAGTCCTAAGGGGAATATGGGGCAGTAAAGTAAACTATGGGAAATTACTGAGGCTACTGTCTCAACGATTCCCGTACCAGCAGAAATATCCCGCCAGAAAGGGAATTATTCCACCAGAGCAGGACCTCGCGAGACAGAAACCTCAAAAAGAGGTTCCCTATTTTCCCTTACTTTGGCAATGATCTATTAAGCATAAATGGATAAATCTAAGATGAATATGGTACAAAGCAGATGTTGTATAGCCATAAAAATGATGGATTAATATGTACGACAATGCAAAGAAATTAAAAGCATCCAGTACTTACAAAAATAGAAGAAATAGTAAAGAAAAGCAATAAATTGTTTGTTTCTTGCCCAAATGAGGCAACCTAATCAAATAACAAAGTCTAACAGGAAGGGGGGGAGTGTCGTCATCAGAGTCCAGCCACTCCAGAGGGTACTCTCCTTCCTAGGCCTCATTCAGGAAATTGAACTCGCGGAAGTCTTCGGGGTTCCTGGGTGGGAAGCTCCCTCTGGAGAGACGCAAGAGAAGATGACCTTAATAGTCTTCCACATCTTCATCATAAGGCAATCTCTCTCTATGCTCTTCCTCCTCTCCCACCACAGCTGACAATAAAGCATCTCCACACCATGGCTGTAGCTGGTGGCACTGGGGTAGGGGTCTGGGCAAAGAGGCCTCCTAGTCGCCTCTGAACCGCAGCTAGGTCCTCCTACAGGAAAGGGTCAATTGGGGGCTATGACTGAGTAGGAGGGGCAGTATCCTCCTCCTCGTCCTCTGCTGCTGCTGTTCGAATGCTCTCAGCCCCGTCTGTCCTCCGCTTCTTCTGTCCCTGAGAAAAGGATCTCCTGGTAAGTAATGGATGGAAAGGGGGACCCATGGAAAGTACCTCATCGGAGTCCAGCAGTGGCACCCTAGTTGTCTTGCACATGATAGTGATTAGGTCAGGCAGGAAGAATGCCTTCTTGTTGCCAAGGAAGAACATATTCAACTCTAACACAATCTGGGCCCTCATATTTAGTCCTATCCCATGAATAGTACATGCCACCACTAGAACCCTCGGGAAGGTCACATCAGTACGATTGCTGGAAGGCCAGATCCTTCTGGCCACTAGGTATAACCACCTCTTAGCATCATTAGACTAGTTAGTGCTAGAAATATCCTCTGTGCTGGGCCAGTAGACCTAGCTCTAATTCTCTAGGGCCACTAGAGTGTCCCATAACCACTCTACGTTCATCTCCTTAGCTTTGCCTCATAGTCAGCATTTGAGGCTTCAGGTACTTTGAGCACAACATTAATGTAAAAGGGACTCAATGGAATGTCCACTCCCCTGATGCAAATAGAGGGGTCAAGGTCGTCCCCGCGAACAGTAGAGAGTATGGCACAGAACTTCCTCACCCAGCCAGTGAGTGTGGAGGGAGGAGTTTTGATCAATGGCCCCCACCCAAACTCCTCCAGTTAGGCATAGAAAACAGGTATTTTTTATGCCACTCCTAGCATGTAGGATCCCTTCTTGGGTAGGAACTTGTTTTTTCTAAGGTTGTGGTGCCTTTTTCGAGAAGCGACATCGGGAAATCGCACGAAAGCGAGGTTAACATCGTCGTTGTGAGCCATAGTAGTGTATCTGCAAGTTTAGCAAAATTTTTGGTTAGTATTCAATTGTATAAGTGTAAAAGCATATATTAAGTGGGAAAGGGCCTCAGAAGCGAGGCCACTGCTTGGTAAAATCCTACCAAAGAGGCAGGATCCCACCATTGCATCCCCGCCAGAGTGGGATGAAGGCCGCCAAAGTGGGCTTCATTCGGGAAGAACACCAGACGCGTTCATGGCGACTCCTTACCCCAATCACATATTTCTTCAATTTTTTTACAAATCAGTACTTCTAAGTGTCCTAGCAATACTATTTACGAAGGAAATTTGTTCAAAAACTCCAACTAGCTAGCATAATTAAGGTTTGGGCCAAGAAAA
This sequence comes from Solanum dulcamara, assembly GCF_947179165.1. NCBI lineage: Eukaryota > Viridiplantae > Streptophyta > Magnoliopsida > Solanales > Solanaceae > Solanum > Solanum dulcamara. Next base: position 59,120,213 of record NC_077238.1, on the reverse strand, counting down.
ACCTTTCAATTCCCACCCCTACATTCTAGTATGATTTGGGTAAAATTCGTTATTAACCTTATGTCCAAGACATCAGGGAGACATTGTGGACGTAAGGGAAAAGTTCATGCTACGTAAATCTAACAATAAAAGCAATATATTTCTAAAAGAGTTGAAACTACCCTATGGGCCTTTGATTCTACGGATTCTTAGCATGATAAGCATTAGAATATAAAGTTAGCAGTAATTTAAAGTTAAAGGCAAGATTCTTATCGTAGAGTAGACAATCAGAGTGGAGAGTTTGAGAGAGTTTTGGGAGAATTTGAGTGAGGGAGTGTAAAGAATAGGGAGAAACCATTCTTCTCCCCAGTCTATACTATTTGTGTCACCCCGCCAGAGCGACATGATTCCCTCTCCAGCAGCGCTCCTCTAGCAGAAATAATCCCACTAGAGAAAATAAGGCGAGATAGTGAGGTTTTGAAATATGGGTCAAATTTTTGTTAATTAATCCTTGTCGGACGTGTATTCATGGTAATTATATTCACATTTTAATTTGGAGTACACGAAGTTTTCCCTAGATTGTGGACAATGTTCGGTTTGTCAAGTGAGTTCTAAACTGGCTTGTGTCTTTCCTCAAATGTCATTCGGGGATAAACGAGTAGTAGATTGGTATATATTATAATGACATGACTCGACGTTATTTAAGATTAAAGGAAATCAAAAATAATTTTACTCAATTGGGTCCCACCATCCCACCATGGCTGGATGGCCCAGCCTGAGCGGCGCCGCCAAAGTGGGAATATGGATGCTAGAGCAGGAGGTCATGGGTCAGAACTTAAGTCACAAGTTTCTTATTTCTCCCATTTCTCCTAAGTGTAAGTTAGAAGCGAGGGTTTCTGCAAAATCCTGGAAAAAGATAATTCTTGACTTAAGAAGAATAGGGGAGGGAATCTCAGCAGTTGGAAGGCTTCAACAAGATGAATTTAATCCTGCCTTGCCCGTAGGACATCTGGAACCAATGATTTTAGCAGTATTATCTCTCCATGATTGCTTGATGCCCAGGTAGGCTAGGCTTCTCTTTTATAAGTAGTAAATCTATATCTATTGTGCAGTATATGAGGAATTTTAATGAGAAATTATATAATTAAGTTGTGGGTCATGGGTCACATGCAGAAATTCGGTTGGGTTAGGGTCTAATTTGAATGTGACCTGGGAAAAACAAAGGTGCTGTAAGGATTGGGGAAGTGTAAATATGGTGATATTATTGCCTACAGACAGTTATCTTATAAAGGACTTAGTATTGTGTACAGAGATAGATAAACAAGTAGATTTTTGAAAATAAACCCTAAGGTTTGGTAGTGTGGGTCTTGGTTTGGTTCGCGGAATGGTCTTAAGGGTGTAATTGTGTTATTTATGATATGCCTGAATGTGTACCAATAAGGAAAACTAGTTAGTTTTTATATAAATGATTACTTACTAGCTTGCCCTGTCATGAACCTGTTCTGTTGATATAATGTGATCTATCGTTGGTATTTATGATTGGTTTGCTTAACTAGATTGTGTGTCACATTCTGACACATATATAGATTGGGTATCAAGTTTTTGACACATATTTAGATTGGGTGTCACGTTCTAATATATTCTTAGATCAGGTGTCATATTCTGACACAAATATGATTGGATTGGGTCCCTTCAGAGTGCCAAGTATGTGTATGTGTGGATGGTTTCTTGAGAGGACCTGATGATATCTGTAATTTCATGTAATATAAGGTTAGTGGCAAGTGCATCATGGATTAAGAATTGAGGTGTGTTAGTTATAAAGAATTGTGAGCCTGAACAAACTTATTGGTGGGTAAGAGGATGGGCTATATTAGGCCTTGATGTGACATATGTGTTATACACGTATTCTATATTTATAGGCTTGGAAGTGGAGGTTCTCGTTGACAAGGAGTTTTGCTATTGAAATTTTTATGATTAACTGTGGTAGTTGTAGTGGATACCTAAAAATGGGTGAAGTTAGAAAGTGTGGTTGTGGGAGGGCTATGCCTTAGGTTATAAGACAGTTGGACTAAGGCCAGTGATGGTTGGGGGAAACTTATTGAGTGGTTAAGGTTGTTAGGCAGAGACTGTTAGATGAATGAACAATAGTGAGGTGGGCCTATAAACCACAGGGCTTAAGTTGTAACTAGAGAGGGTAGTGTAACTCTGAAGTGCAGAGTGGTGAATACCTCAAGGATAAGGGTAAGGAGTGTATTTATTGGGTTGGGATGGATTAAGTATAAAGTTTAATTATTATGATGTCTCTTATTTTTCTGTTCATATATTATATGGTGAGTATCAGATTGAGCGATGATTCCTATCAGTGTGTATTGTTTGTACTGATACTACTCTTGCTATGCCACTTGGCATAGTCTGGTTGCAGGGTCAGTTATGTCTCTTAGGTGAAGACGAAGTCGATTCGCCAACAACTTCTATTTTCCTTTCTTTATAGTGGAATCTGGTTCATTTTTTCTTTATTTTATTACTACTCTTAGAAGCTCTTGTACCTGTTTAGACTAGTATCCTTAGGGGTGTTAGATTGGTCTTTGTTATAAACCTTCAGAATTTTTTTTAAGTTTATATAAAGTGATTTCATAACTCTATTGGCCTTATTGGTAATTGTTAAACTTCAGCATGATTTTTTTTAGGGTTCTCCTATCTAGGTGTTAGAGTAGGTGCCCACACGGTCCAGTAGTTTAGGTTGTGACAATTTCTTGGTATGAATATGATATCAGTGCATAATATGTCTAAAAAAGACAAGTGATTGAATAATGCACATAATTGTGGAATGAGGTACTAAGCTATCATAATTTGATATGCTAAGGTGATTGTTCCATTCATGAAGAATGAAAATTTTTGATAAATGTGACGAATACAAATTCATTCCCTAATGTGAATGTGACAATATTCAATAAAGCTTCTCAATATGAATGTGTACTTTATCGTGATGGGATCACGACTTACCTCCAAAAGAGGTAGAGTTATTGTGAAGAAATAAATGTGAAATTTATTCATGTAATTGTAAATTAGAAATTTACTAAAATAAAAGGTACATGTCATGGTAAACTTGAAGTTTACTAGTACAAATAAGTTCATAAGTTGGCATGAACTATTTGGCCATTCCAAAGATGTGCATACTAAGTAATAGACATATATTAAAGAAATAAAAGATTCTTCAAGAATTGTTGTTTGTTCTCATGAGAAGTTGATTGGATCAATTAATGTTGGGACTAAATCCCTAAATTCTGAAAAGTATAATAGGTGAATATGGGCCTGTTCACCTGTTATGTGATATGATAAATAGATGCATCTATAAGATAATCATATGTGTGTTTGTTGTCAAACCTGCAGTTTGACATTCACAGAATCGTTTGTGCAAAATAATTGAGTTAAGAGCACAACTTTCAGAATGTGTAATCAAGACAATTCATCTTGATAAGATTTATAAATATTCAAGATGATGTGACATTAAATGCATCAGATAAATAGTCAATCATTGCTTAAGAGAATAAAGTTTCATGGTCTGAAATATAATATATTGCATATAAAAGTAATTGTATGCATCAGACCAATAAATTATGATCAATTTTTCTCTCAATTGATTTATGGTCAATGGCCAAATATACTCCATCTAATAAGTTTGATGTGCGGTATATGATTAATAAATGTACCATCATGCACAAAGATGAATTCTCCAAAATAGATTGGGATATATGTTAGTTTGTCTAACATAAGAGGGAGATGAGAAGCAACCAAGAGTTGAAAATGCTCATATTGAATGTCCCTAAAGGACAGAGTCTATGACGTGCATGAAGCATGATAGACCAATCGATTCTAAATAAACTAATCCACGAAAAAGGCAAATAAACTAATCCTTGAAAAAGGAGGAGGATAAAATTATTAAAATGATCATAATGAGTTGAAAATGCTCCTATTGAATGTCCTTGAAGGACAGAGTCTATGATGTGCATGAAGCATGATAGACCAATCGGTTCTAAATAAACTAATCCTTGAGATAGGTAAATAAACTAATCCTTGAAAATGAGGAGGATAAAATGATTAAAATGATCATAATGATGAGGTAATGTTCTCTTGAAGAGCCTACGACATAACACTTTATAAAAATCTCAGACCGACTAATTATAATAAATACTCTCTGTCACAATTAGTATTTGATCACGAGCCAAATATAGATTATCTATGAATATTTGATTGTGTAATTTATGTGCCTGTAGCATCACCACAATGAACTAAGATGGGTCCTCAATGAAGGTTAGGAATATACGTTGGGTTTGACTCACCCTTCATAATTCGCTGCCTTGAACTGTTGATCGGAGATTTATTCACTACTCGATTTGCAGATTGTTGCTTTGAGGAAATGCATTTTCCACAATTAGGGAGAGAGAAAAAAGAACCCAAAAGTGAAATTGAGTGGAAAGTTTCATCACTATCTCATTTTGATCCACGTGCCCCTATATATGAGCAGGAGTTCCAGAAGATCATCCACTTATAGAAAATAACAAATCAAATGCCAGATGCATTTATTGATTTGAAATGGATAACTAAGTCATATATTCCTACAGTAAATGTGCCTATTCGAATTGACATTCCAAAAGGACCATCTACTAGTGTCATAGCATCTGAATCCCAAATATGCCTAAAGCGTGGTAGACCATTGGTTTCAAAGGATAAAAATTCAAGAAAAAGAAGCGCGAGAAATGATAAAGATGACAATATACAAGAATTTCTTGAAGAAGTTTAATATCTGATTAATCCTGATATTCTTGAAGAAATTAGTAAATCTGAGAATCAAGTGAATAAATAACTTTCAATGAGTTCTACTGGTGATAGGATAAATTTAGATGGATCAAAAATTATTGTGAATAATATTTTTGCATATAATGTTGCAATTAATCTTATGCAAGATAGTGAGGATCTTGATACTAAATCTATCAAAGAATATCGACGAAGATGTGATTGGCCAATGTGGCAAGAGGCAATTCAATCATAATTAGACACACTTGCTAAACGTGAGGTTTTTGGACCTATAGTCCAAACCCCTGATGATATAAAACTAGTTGTCTATAAATGGATATTTGTTCAAAAACAAAATGAGATAAGTGAAATTGTAAGATACAAGGCACGCCTTGTTGCCCAAGAATTCTTTCAAAGACTCGGTGTCGACTATGAAGAAACATATTCACCTGTTATGGATGCAATAACTTTTTGATATCTCATCAATTTAGTTGTACATGAAAATTTTGAAATGAATCTAATGGATGTGGTTACAACTTATCTTTATGGTTCACTTGATAATGAAATTTATATGAAAATTCTAAAAGGATTAAAATTACCTGAAGCATGTAATTCTAAATCTCGGAAGATGTTCTTAATCAGATTACAAAGATCATTGTATGGTCTAAAACAATCAGGGCGTATGTGGTATAATCGTCTTAGTGATCAGTTGATAAATGAAGGTTATATAAATGATATTATTTGTCCTTGTATTTTTATTAAGAAAACAGAATAAGAGTTTGTTATACTCACAATTTATGTTGATGACATAAATCTCATTGGAACCCCTAATGAGGTCCAAAATACAATTGAATATCTAAAAAAAAAATTGAGATGAAAGATTTTGGAAAGACAAAACTTTGTCTTGGTCTGCAAATTGAATATTTAGAAGACGAGGTCTTCATCCACCAATCTACCTACGTTGAGAAAATTTTAAAATAATTTTATATGGACAAACACATCCCTTAAGTACTCAAGTGATTGTTCGATCACTTGAAGTGAATAAAGATCCATTCTGACCTCCAAAAGAGAATGGGGAACTTTTTGGTCCCGAAGTACCATATTCAGTACTATTGATGCACTTATGTATCTTGCTAATGGCACCAGACCTGATATAACATTTTCTGTTAATTTGCTAGCAAGACCTTGTTGGTTATGCAGATGCAGGTTATTTATCGGAACCACATAAAGCTCAATCTCAAATAGGCTATCTTTTCACATACGGAGGAACTGCTATATCATGACGATTTATGGAGCAGTCCATTTTTGCTACTTCTTCAAATCTTGCCGAGATAATAGCGATTCATGAAGCAAGTAGAAAATTTGTGTGGTTGAGATTAATGACACAATTCATTAAAGAAAGAAGCGGCCTAGAGTGTGTTGTCAAAGTACCCACGTTAATGTTCGAAGACAATGCTGCATGCATTGCTCAATTAAAAAAAGGGTCATAAAAGTAGATAGAACGAAACACATTTCACCAAAAGAATATTTCACACATGATCAACAAAAGTTGATGTACAACAAATCTATTTAAGTGATAATCTAGCAGATTTATTCACCAAATCTTTACCAACCTCAACTCTTAAGAAGATGGTACACAAGATTGGAATACGAAAACTTAACCATTTGAGTTGTGGTCTTTATTAGGGGGAGTAGAATATGCGCGCACTCTTTTTTCCTTAGTCTAGATTTTGTCCCACTGGGTTTTTCTAGCGAGGTTTTAATGAGACAACTCTCAATGCGTATTTCTAGATTTGTTCGCATACATGGATATTCAAAGGAGAGTGTTATAAATAATATAGGCCAAGTGGATGTCCATTGTAGCAATATTCCCTTGTCCAAGGAATATACCATTATAGCAATATTACCTTGTCCAAGGAATATAATACTATAGTAATATTTCCTTGTCCAAGAAATATCTTACCCTTATTTGTGTCTATAAAAGACATGAAAATGTAAAGAAAAATATACAATTCTCTCTACACAAAAATAATTATCTCTCTTTCTGTTTGTCTTACTTTCTTGCTAATTTGCTAAAGTTAATTTGTTTTATAATAGAAATATTGTTCTAATAACAATTAGTTGAACTGACATAGAACGGAGAATTGTAAATTAACAACTTTTTGTTAAAAATACTTTGTTTTTACTGAAACAAATTATTATTTGAATCAATTCATTAAAATAATACGTTTTTATTTTTGAAAATTCTCAGAGCTAGAATAAACGTGTTTCTCAGTAACGTTTAGGCTATACTTTAGTCAAAAAATTCAACGGTCTAAAAATCAACTGGCTGACGGCGTTAAATAAAGATATTTTACTGTTAGTAACGTTTTAAGCTTAAAATGTAACCTAGGACCACCTCTATTATATGTCTTAAGTAACGATACTCTACAACTCTTCCACCTTGGAATCTTTGCATAAAACTTACAGTAAGACCTTTTTGTCAATTACATTTTATTTGTAATTTGTAAAACGTTATTATCAGTTACGTTTTACCTTTAAAGTGTGATTGACACAACAACAAACTGCTAAAGTCTACCTCGTACAACTAATCACAAATTATTATAAAAAAATATTATTTGAATTGAATGTTCGGCACATTCCAACAAATTTCATCAAAGCTTTGTGTGCCCTATTATTGGGACAACATTCACAATATTTTAATAGGTATGAATTAAGTACGTCAGTCAATATGTTGTGATATGTTAAAATTATTTTTCTGTTTTAATAATTATGATAAAAATCAAATTCTTGCGTGTAGGAGTAAAATGACTAATTTTGAAGATAATGTAAAGTAGAGGTGTACAAGTCAAATCGAATCGATGAACCAAGTGAAATCGATAAAAAAATCAACTTGTGGTTGGTTTGATTTGGTTGATATGGCGTTAAAAAAATATATCGATCATTGTTTGTTTGGTTTAGTATCAACAGAAAAAAGTTAAACCGAATCCAAACCAAATAGACATAATACATGCGTAATTTTAATTCTTTTATACACAAAAAATTATTTATTATAATATGATTTATAAGTATTCTTTAAAATTAGTTTATAACTTTCAATATTTACATATATTATTTTATATTTGGACTTTCAATATGATTAAAAAAATTGACATGTGTTGTGTTTTTTTGTGAGTTTTCTTTATATGTTTTTCTAAGACAATGTCTTGAATATGCCATTGTATATCTTATTTTTTTTGATTTTATTTATTCAAGTGTCTTTGATACACCATTACCAATATATTGCACGATCAAAGAAACAAACTTTAATTGAGAACTTCAAGTGCGGGATTAAATCACACGACCAGGCAACAACCTCTTTAATTTCATTTCTTTTTCAATCACTGTGTAGTTGTAAGAAAAACTGAAAAAACTGACCCAAATCTAAACCAAAGAAACCAATGTTAGATTGATTTGATTTGGTTTATAGGTTTAATAAACCGACATAATTGATTTAGTTATTTTTAATAAAAAATCAAACTAAACCGACCTAATGTACACCCCTAATGTGAAGATTTCTTTGTATTGGGTGGGTAAATAATTGCTTAAATGAATGTATTTAGATATAGGAAATGTGCCACAATGATGGTTAGATTTATTGGCTCAAAGTTATATAAATTTCCGATGATAAGTCAATCATTTTTCATTTAGTACAACACTGTTACGATCCAAATTGGGTCGTGAGTGACACCCATACTAACCCTCCGATGGGAGAATCAAAACTATACCCCAACTAGCATCCTAACACAGATCAGGCATGCAAAAGATTGTGGAAACAGTTTTATAATGGTTTTTAACATAGTTCCCATATACTCAAGAAATTAAACAGACAATCATAATATAGTCAAACATGCATAAGTCAAACCCCTAGGACCTGAATGTCATTATGCCAAAATTCTACTAAGTAGCAAGTCTAAGAGTAAGGGGATGCAACCTCGAAAATAATAAAATAAACTAAAGTCTGGGAACTGTCCCATTCCGAAAGAAAGAGACTAAGATTGAGAAGAATCCACAATAACCTAAAAGAGTTGGCTCACTCTTGAATTATGCAGTCACTGATCTCCTAACTAAGGTTTGTCAGTAGCTGCCTGAAGGTGTCCTATACTCAAAAAAGAAAGAGAAATTGCAGTATCAGTACACATAATCAATGGTGTACTAGTAGGATCACGCGGCTAGTTCAAGAAGTGAAACATACACAAATAACCACAACATAGTAAAAACATGCATAAACAACAAAACATTACCAATAATCATTTCATGAGAAATAATATTTTCACAGTGTCAATCTCAAATACAACAGTTAACAATGGTCCTCTCATGGAATCCATACCTAAACTATTAGTTTGTACCGGCGTGGTGCTCCATCCAATATGTGTTGGCATGACCCCGATACAACCCGTATTAGCATGGTACCTGATCTAATTATGAATTGGCGTGACACTCGATTCAATATGTACCGGCGTGGTGCCCGATCCATAAACCAAAATCACAATCACAATTAATAATGAATAGTTCACAGTTTGCAAAATTAAGTATCCAATTCAGTGCATGCAATTGATCATAATAGTCATTTCACTAAGTTCATTGGATATTTTACTAGTCTGATACATGCATGCAATACTATCAATTGCAGTTAACAAATACATATAACACATATAGAAAATAAACAATCACCTACCTCGAAATAAGCCTTGGAAACTCTAAAGAACTTGAGTTTTCCATTTATCCAAAGTCTTGGATTGTTCTTGGTATAAAAACAAATAAGAATACACAAAATCAATGAACAATGGCCTACAATACCCAAATTATATCAAACTCCTAACCCTTGTCCACTTTCATGATCATCTCCCCCAATTAGGACTTTTTTCACCATTAATTTCAGGCCAAAACCTTTCCCTAAGAGAATTCGCATAGATTCTAAGGTCTAGGAAATAAATAAAAACTTAGATGAATGATTAACTTACCTTTGATGAAGAAACAAATGGAAAACTGAAGGAAAATTTCCCTAGGTCACTTCTAGTCTCTCAAGAATGAAGTGGGAGAAATAAAAATGATTTTGGGACTTTTCCCCTTTTAAATCCACAACTATCCCATCATGATGCCACTTACCCCACCATAGCGGGTATAATCCCACCGTGACGGGTTGCATGAGAATAGAAACTCAGAATCTGAGTCCTAATCCTCCATTTTGTAAAACGTCCTCAATTCTTGATATTTCAAAACAACTCTTTCATGACAAGATCAATTACGAGAGTTCTACTCGCCCGAATTTGATTATGTAAAGACGCACATGCTCCTTAATGTCTTGGGTATTAACTCAACTCAAAATTTAATCATCCGTCCATTACAAACTACTCTAGACCTCACCTAACTCATATTCCATCCAAGTTTGGCTTAGACTCAAAATTTTCAAGTTATTACTCAGAAGTTTTCTAGCCCAAATTTCTTCCCTATAGGATTATTCATAACGATTGGAATAGGTCATTACAATAGATATCAATTTATCCATCACTCTTCCTCGAGTGATCAAAATAGGGAAACTGGGCTAAGGTAAAGATAGTGTAGTACCTGAGTTGTCAAACAACTAGGATACTTGTCTCGCATGTCCTTCTCGATTTACCAAGTAGCTTCCTAAACCAGACGATGCTTTCATTGAACCTTCACCAACTTAATCTCTTTGATCCTCAGCTTTCATATATCACAATCATGAATTGCAATTGGTTCTTCCTTATACTAAATGTCCTTATCTAATAAGTCTGAGTCCCACTCAATGATATAATTTTCATCCCTATGGTACTTCTTCAACATGGACACATGGAACACTGGATGGACTCCAAAAAAGTTAGGTGGTAGAGCCAACCTATAAGCCACCGGTCTTACACAATTAACAATCTCGAATGGGCTAATATAGCGAGGACTAAGCTTTCCCTTCTTGCTGAATCTCATTACACCCTTTTATGGGTGACACCTTTGGGGGAACCTGTTCACCTGCTTAAAATTTTGTATCCCTCACCTTGCGATCTGCATACTCTCTCTATCGACTCTGGGCTGTTAGAAGCTTGGCTTTGATACTCCTTAACTTATCTTGAGCATCCCTTACCAGATCAACCCACAAAGGTTTCACATCTCCAGCCTCATACCACCCTATGGGCGATTCCCCTCCCATAAAGTGCTTCAAATGGTGCCATGTCAATGCTATAGTAACTATTATTATAGGAGAACTCACACAAAGGTAGGAATTTGACCCAATATCCTCCAAAGTCAATTACACATGCCCTCAACATGTCTTCCAACACTTGAATTATTCTTTCCAACTGAGTTCTTTTGGGACCTAATGGATGAAGGAATCCATTGGTGAATTCCCACATACCTTAGCTATAAAAGCCCTAGAAAGCTCTAATAATGGAGTCTTGACTTGAAACCCTTGCTTGACTTGAAGAAGAAACCTTGGGAGAATTATAAAGAGAAGATTTTGATTTGGGAAACTATTTGAGAGAATGAGGGTTTGAAAATCAGTTGTAGCTATACAAAATAACCCAAAACGTCCAAGCATAGATTTAAATAAATGAAAAAATACCCAAATACCCTAGACATAAAAACAAATAGTGCACCTTTACGGACCACGTATATAGTCCGTATAAACTACTACGGACCATATTTGAGTCCATAGAAACGAAGGAGATCAAGGTCGAGGGGAGGGGACCATAGACGGATGGGTTTACAGATCGTATAGTGTTTGACGGACTATAAAGGTCCTCGTGAAGTATCACTCAGAGACCACCTTCCATTAGGTGTTCTACAATGGGTATTATGGTCCGTATAACTTTGTACCATCTGTATAACCTTCCATAGAACCCTGATCCAACTTATTTTCCCAACTTCTCCTTAACTCCTTTATATGACACACTCTACGGCCCATAAAATTCTTCACGGGTCGTATAGCCATTTGCAAACCTTCACTTCTCAGGCCCTTTTCCCTGAAGCACTTTCACAACTACTCTATACGGATAGTATAGGCTTGTATGGTCTGTATAAAGCCTCATAAGGTCATGCACAAATATGTTTTTTCTTGACTTTCTAACTTTTGAGGTCTTACAGACTGTAATTGTGGTCTGATAGCAGTCTAGATACCATAAATACAATTTTTTGACAGCAAATGCTGCAAAAGTCTGCATTTGTGATGCACCAGAAACCAACACTGGCCAAAACTTAGTTTTGATGCCCCGAAATCATTCGGAGTCTCGTGAACGCAAATTTTATATGAAATCCAATTTTGAAATGACACTATAACTTAATGGAAATGAAGAAATAATAGTTGGAGGTCATTTCCTAATATTTTTGACCGTCAACGCTTTAATTAAAAAAAAAAACCAACTGAGCACCCAAAATCAATTCAAACTTTGAGACCTGAATCAAAGGTCCTACTATACTAAATCAATATTCTGGAGCTAATAAAATTGACGAAAATCTCATATGAGCCTATTTACTATTAATGTTGAACGAAGTCGATTCTTTCAATATGAAAGCTCCAAGCTGGGAAAGCTTACCCAAAACTCTCTCGAACACCTCGAGAATTATGCCACCTATTCCAAAAGGTCATAAACACAACACATAAGCTATAAAAAGGGGTAAAACAATAAAAACATACAAAAATAAGAAAATGACTATGAGGATCATTACAACATGAGAGAAAGAAATTATGATAAAATGCAATAATTATTATAATTGTTGCAGCAACTCAGAAGAGAGTTAATGCAATAATTAAAATAGTCGTTACAGCAACTCAGTAAGTTATTGTAACAGCTCACTGAACTTTTTGTAGACAACTTTAGGAGTTGTCCAACAACTCCAACAGTTATTGCAAATTCTTTATTAATTGTCGCGGTAAAATAAAAAAAAATCTTACACAATAACAGTTATTGGAATGACTAATAAAGAAGTCGCAAAAAATACAATTGTTGTTGTAATTGAGGCATCTGATGCAACAACTATTACATCTATGGTAACTTTTTGTATTAATAGTTGCGAAAAAACAGAAGTTTTTTTTATACAATAACATATTTAATTGTTGCAATAACTAATGAAGAAGTCATAATAATGCATCTATTGCGGCTACTTTATTAGTTATTATGTAATGACATAAATCCTTTATACAACAACTGATTTAGTTGGTGCAGCAACTAATAAGAAGTCACAACAACTTCTTTATTAGTTGATGCAAAAAAATAAAAGTTTTTCGTACAATAACTTAGTTATTGCAACAACTAATCAACAATTAAAATAATTATGCTACGTCTTTATATAATAGATAAATTAGTTATTGCAACAGCTATAACTATTACTGAATATGTTGAAAAATTAGAGTTTTACTTAGATAAACAATACACACAAAATAACATTGTTCACTTATCAAAATGAACGAAAATTACCTCTCGGGTAATGCAAGTGATACATGAATGAAATTCAATCTAAAATATGCCTAAATTGAGTGACTTTCTTTTCACCAATTCTTCTAAGAAGAAGAGGAACAACGATAACAACTACAAAAAAAAAAATGTGCACAGATTGTTGGTTTTTTTCTTTTTCTTTTGTTTTGGAGGGGGGATGGGGGGGGGGGGGGGTTCCCTTTTTAGGTAATTAGAGTTTTGTATGAGTTGTGTCATTTAGTGAAGAGAAAAATTGGGGGCATATTCGAAAATGATCAAACATTATTAAACACTTACTAAAAACTCATCACTTCTATTCAATAATTAAAACTTGTGTCACTTTCTAAATATTTTAAGACTTTTGTCCTCCTAATTTAATGAGAAAAATTTAATAGATAACATCTTCAAGAGTTGATATTACTAGCAAGACTTTCTAATTTTCAATACCTAACAAATTTAATATACGAAATAAAAAATAAAAATGGAAATAAAAAAATCCTAACGGAATTAATGAGCAATTATTCTTTCCATAAATATAGAATTTTATAACTAACATGATATATCATTTCCTGATTTTCTCTCAATCTGTTTGTTTTACCATTTGATTGCTATCAGAAATGTGGTGCTCCCGCTTCTTCTCTGTTCTTTCTTTTCTTCTTTTTTTTCATGTTGCTGGACAATTGTTTTATAATTCAAAGATGAAAAGTTATAGTGTGTATTTAATTTTGATTCAACACGGTAATAAATGAGATTGTACAAAAAAATCCAACTAACATGAAACAGTTGCAAAAAGTTTTGCTGAAGCTGAGTTCAGGAGCATGACATTTGTAGTGGCAGAATAGGCATGGTTAGTTGGGATATACAAAGAACTTGGTATTGTGATTGAAGTCTCAATACATTTTTACTGTGACAGTAAAAAAGTAATTCAAATCTCACCAAATTTAATTTTTCATGAGAGAACTAAGTACATAGAATTGATTACAATTTTGTGCGAGAAAAAATTGTGCAATGAATTGTCCAAACACATCATGTTTCCACAAAAGAACATCAGACAGACTTATTGACAAAGAGTGTAGGAAGGAAGCAACATGATCATATGATGTTCAAACTAAGCTTGAAAGACAATTTTTAACCATAAGTGTGTTGAGCTAAGAAGATATTTGTAGCTCACTGCCAGCTGGCTCCAGCTCAGCTTTATTTAAACTAAACAACTATAGATAGCACTAGTCTGAGTTGTTAGGCATTTAGGATTAGTTGAGTCATATAGTTGTGTATTTATAGGACCCATGTATTACAAATTCAGTGAGTAGAAATACAAAAAGATCAGTTCCTCTTTCATTGTCTCTCAAAGATATTTCTTCTCTCAATAATTACTTGCATGATGAAGATCATGGAGTTGATAAGTTGTTAGAGAAAAAAAAATAGAAAAGAATGAAGATTGAAGGCTCTTAGATTTGAACTCACAATATCTGGCCGAAAATTGAAACACCTAATCAATTGAATTGGGCTGCTCTTTGTGTTGAGCAGTGTCACTCTATTTTATTTTTACTTTTTCTTTTAATTAAATATACATATTTGATAACAAAATCTGATGAAGTAATGTCACGTGACACACCTTATCTTTAGGTAAATTCGCTCATACTTCTCAACTCACTTCATCAATCACTAAATTATGTATTTGAATGCCAATATAATATAGGAAAAAAAGACAAATATCTCCGAACTATCACAAATGATATGCTAATGCCCTCCTTATACTTTAAAGTTGTATATACCCTTACCATCAAATTTTTGAGTTGTATATACCCTTAAAATTAACGGATGAACACGTGGCTTCATCTCAACAATTTATCCGATTTTATTTATTTATTATCCAAAATTAAAAAATCCACCCCCTTTTCTATTTTAAACCCACCCGATCCACGTCCAAAATAATAAGAAATAAAAGGAATCAATGAATAATGACTTACAATTCCTAGATTATATCAAAATCCTAATCCTTTGCCACTTTCATGATCATCTCCCCTACTAGGGATTTTTCCATCATTAATTCTGGACAAAACCTTCCCCTAAGAGAATTTCCATAGATTCTAAGGTCTATGAATAAATTTACAAGTTACAGGAATGACTAACTTGCCTTTAACACGAGAATTAGTGAAAAATGAAGGAAAATCATCCTAGCTCGCTTCTGGTCTCTCAAGAATGAAGTGGAAAAAATAAAAATAGTTTTAAGAATTTTCCCCATTTAAATACGCGACTGTCCCGCCATGGCGTCACTTACCCCGCCATGGAGGCCCTGCCAAAGAGGGACTAATTCCGTTGTGGCGGGTTGTATAGAAATAGAAACTTGGAATTTGAGTCCCAATCCCCTATTTTAGAACACGCCCTTAATCCTTGATGTTCTAAAACAACTCTTTAACGCCAAAATCAATTACGGGAGTTCTACTCGCCCAAAATTGATTATGTAAAGCCGTACAGGCTCCTTAATGTCTTGATTATTAAATCAAACTATCAAACTCAAAATTTAATCAACCATCCATTATCAAATTACCCTAGACTTCATCTGACCCAGATTTTGTCCAAGTGTAGCCTAGGCTCAAAATTTTTAAGTTACTACTCATAAGTTTTCTGGCCCAAATTTCTTCTCCGTAGGCTTATCCATAACCATGGTAACATGTCATTACATAGATACCAATTTATCCATCTCTCATCCCCAAGAGATCAAAATAGGGAAACTGAGTTAAGGTAAAGATATAGTAGTATTTGAGTCATCAAACAACTGGGGATACTTGTCTCGCATTGACTTCTTGATTTCCCAAGTGGCTTCCTCAACCAGAAGATGCTTCAATTGAACCTTCATCGACTTAATCTCTTGGTCCTCAGCGTCCGGACATCACGATCAAGAATTGCAATTGGTTTTTCCTCATACTGAAGGTCCCTGTCTAATAAGATTGAGTTCCACTTAATGATATAATCTCTATCTTCACGATACTTCTTCAACATGAATACATGGAATAATGGATGGACTCCAGATAAGCTAGGTGGTAGAGCCAACCTATAAGCCATTAGCCCTACACAATCAAGAAACTTGAATGGTTTAATATAGCGATGACTAAGCTTGCCCTTCTTTCTGAATCTTATCACACCCTTTATGGGTGACACCTTCAGGAGAACATGTTCACCTGCCTGAAATGACATATGCCTCACCTTGCGATCTGCATACTCTTTCTGTTGACTCTAAGCTACTAGAAGCTTGGCTTGGATACTCCTTACCTTGTCCTGAGCATCCTTTACTAGATCAACCCTCAAAGGTTTCACATCTACACACTCAAACCATCCTATAGGCGATCTACATCCCCTCCCATAAAGTGCTTCAAATGGTGCCATGTCAATGTTGGAGTGATAACTATTATTATAGGAAAACTCACACAAAGGTAGAAATTTATCCCAATGTCCTTCAAAATCAATTACACATGCCCTCAATATGTCTTCCAACACTTGAATTATTCTTTCCAACTGTCAATCAGTCAGTGGATGGAAGGTTGTTCTAAAAGTGAGTTGAGTTCCCAACTCCTCATCCAATTTGCCCCAAAACTTTGATGTAAATTGCGTACCACGTTCTAAGATGTTAGAAAGAGGAATCCCGTGCAATCTTACTATCTCCTTCACATAAATCTTTGCCAACTTCTGAGCATTATAATACACTCTAACCAGAATGAAGTGGACTGACTTCGTGATTCTGTCAACTATGACCAAAATGGAGTCAAACTTTTCCAAGGTCTTAGCAGACCCACCACAAAATCCATAACTATTCGTTCCCACTTCTATTAAGGAATGGGGATTCTCTAAAGTAAACATATAGGCCTTTGATGCTCATACTTCCCTTGCTGACAGTTTTGACACTTAGCCACAAATTTAGCTATGTCTTTATTCATGCCAGGATACCAATAAAGCTGCTTCAGATCTCAATACATTTTGATCACACTCGGATGGATAAAGTACCGCAAACCATAAGACTCTGTCAGCATCTTCTAAATCAAATCATCCACTTGGGAAACACAAATTCTTTCCCTAAAATTGAGCACCCCACCTGCATCGAAATTTGCATCTTATGTTTTGCCAGACATGGTCTTCCTTCTAAATTAATTAAAATTCTCATCTTTAAACTGCTTGGCCTTGATCTCTTTAATGAAAGTGGTCCTAACATCAATACTGGTCAGCACCCCATCTTTTACTGAGATGCCTAGTTCCATGAACTTGGTCTCCAAAGCCTGAATCTTCCTAGCAAAGAGTCGTTTAGAAACACCCAATCAAGATGGACTACCCATATTCACTGGCTTCTGACTTAATACGTCTGCAACCAAAATATCCTTACATAAATTATACTAGATGGTGACATCATAATCTTTAAGTAGCTCCATCCACCTTTGTTGTTTCAGATTCAAGTCTTTCTGAGTAAACACATGTTGTAGACTTCGATGATCAGTAAACACTTCATACTTGATACCATACAAATAATGTCGCCAAATCTTGAGAGCAAATACTACCTCTGCCAACTCCAAATCATGCGCTGGGTAGTTCCTCTCACGAAACTTCAACTGCCACGAGGCATAAGCTATGACATTCTTATCCTGCATCAACACCACACCCAAGCCCGAATATGAAGTATTATAATAAATAATGAAATCCTTACCTTCAACTAAAAGAGTCAGAATATGTGTCATTGTTAGAAGATTCTTAAGTTTTTGGAAGCTCTGTTCATATCTGTCAGTCCACTCAAATGGTAGTTCCTCTCATGAAACTTCAACTGCGTGAGACATAAGCTATGATATTCTTATCCTGCATCAACACCGCACCCAAGACCAAATGTGAAGCATCACTATTAACAATGAAATCCTTATCTTTAACTGACAGTGTCAGAATAGTGTTGTTGTCAGAAGAGTCTTGAGCTTTTGGAAGCTCTCTTCATATCTGTCAGTCCACTCAAATGGTACTTTCTTTTGAGTCAACATTGTAAAGTATGTGGCAATATAAGCAAAGTTTTTCACAAACCACATGTAATAGCTAGCAAGCCCTACAAAATTCTTAACTTCAGTCACAAAACTAGGCCGACCTAGTTCTTGTCTGCTTTAATCTTTTGGGGATCTACCATTACCCCTTCCTTTGAAACCATATGTCATAAGAGGCTAGAGTCATGCCACCCTTCTCAAGATATATAAACTCATCCTTCTTGCGATCCCTAAAAGTCCGGGGCATATATTTCTCCAAAAATAAGGCACTGAAATAAACCTAAGTGAGTGGAGGCAGAACTGGCGATCAACATTCCACAAAGGCTCTCCAGTACTGCTTAGCTTCATCTTGAAGCTAGAAAGTCACAAAGTTAACTCCATACTGCTGTACTATGCCCAACTTGTGAAGTCTCTCATAGAAATCCAGGATAAACACGTAGGCATCCTTACTCTTAGAACCTTGGAACACTGAAGGCTTCAGATTCAAGAACTTAGTCAGTATTTCGTGCTCAGTGCTAGTCATCACTGGCTCAGAATTGGACAGAAGACGGAATTAATGCCTAGTGCTACACCATTTGAGGGACTGCAGCAGTAACGGGGATGAACGATTGGAGATTGAGTAGCTTGAATTGCGGGAATGGCTCCAAAGTCTACTAGCCCACTCAGAAAATTCATGATCTACTGAGGTATAGCTGGTTCCAAAAGAAGAAGTCTTACAGCCTCAGTCTCTGCATGCTCCTCCTGCTTAGCATGCTCCTCAACCTCTACCTCCACATTCTCTTCTACTTCAACCTGAGGTGTAGGAGGGGCCTCTTCACTCAAAAAATACTCAGCTTGAGCTTCACCTTTGGTGGGTGCTGCCCTTCCTCAGCCTTTGCCGCATCCTCTTCTCTTACCCCTACCTCTATGATTTCCTCTCACTGTGAGCTCCTCTTTTGGCTTATTGATGGGAGCTACAGGTCGGATATAAGAGTGAAAGAGGTTAAATACCAATCACCAGATACAAATTTGAATCAAATTATAGCACAAAGGAAGAAGAAGATAGAGAGATTTTCTAAAGTCTTATAGCCTCTCGAAAAAAATACAGATGTCTCCGCACCATTCCGCAAGACTCTACTAGACTCATTTTAGTACAAATAGATCAATGAACCTAGGGCTTTGATACCAACTTTTTCATGATCTAAATCGGATCGTAAGTGGCACCCACACTAACCCTATGATGGGAAAATCAAAACTATACCCTAACTAACATCCTAATACAGAAACAAGCATGCAAAAGATTATGGAAACAATTTTATAATAGGTTTTAATTGAGTTCCCATAAAAATAGGAAATTAAACAAACAATCATAATTTAGTCAAACATATAGAAGTCAATGCCCCCACGACCTAAAAAACATTGCACCAAAAACTTACTAAGGAACAAGAAGTAAGAGGATGCAACCCCGAAAATAATAAAATAAACTAAAGTCTGGGAACAATCTTAATCCAAAAGAAGGGACTAAAACTAAGAAGAATCCACAATAACCTAAAAGAGCTGGCTCACCTTTGAATTCTATAGTCACTGATCTCCTAACTCAGGTCTGTCAGCAGCCGCCTGAAGATACCCTGTACTCAATAAAGAAAGAACAAGTAAAATATCAGTACACATAATCAACGATGTACTGATAGAATCATGCAGCCAATCTAGTAAGTGAAATATACACAAGTAACGACAATATAATAAAGATATGAATATACAAAAATTCATTACCAATTATCATTTCATAAGCGATAAATAGTTTCACAATGTCAATCTCAAAAACAATAGTCAACAATGGTCATCTCATGGAACCAGAGCCAAACTGTTAGTATTAACCGGCGTGGCACTCGATCCAATATGTGTTGGCATGACATTTGATCCAATATATACCAGCTTGGTACTCAATCTAATTATGTATCGGCGTGACACCCGATTCAATATGTACCGACATGATAATCGATCCAACAACCATAATCACAATCACAATCAATAGTTCACAAATTTGCATAATCAAGTATCTGGTTCATTGCATGCAATTGATCACAATAGTCATTTCATTAAGTTTGTTACATCTTTTCTTAGTCTCATACATGCATGCAGTACTATCAATTGTAGTTAATAGGCATATATAAAATAGACAGGAAGTAAATCATCACCTACCTCAAAATCAATGGGAACTCTAAAGAGCTGGAACTTTCCCTTCCTGAGGTCTCTTGGCTTGTTCTTGGTCCAAAAAAAATAAGAAATTTAAGGAATCAATGAATAACGACCAACAATACCTGGATTATATTAAAATCCTAATCCTTAGACACTTTCATCATCATCTTCCCTTACTAGGGCTTTTCTTACCATTAATTCAGGCCAAAACCTACCCCTAAGAGAATTCTCATAGGTTCTTGTAAGACCCTGAAAGTTGAAAAGTCAGAATAAAAGAAAAATCTCACAAAGTGTGACTGTCTTTGAGCCTACAACTCCCCAAATAACTCGTAGTCACTTCTACAACTCATAAGGATGAGTCGTAGGAGAAGTTCTTGAGCCTGTCTACCACCAAACTTAGTAGAGTTCCCTACAACTCCATAGGATGAGTCATAGACCTATTGACGAGTTATAAGGATGACTCATAACAAAATTTAAGAGATAAGAAAATTGTAAGTTTTCAACACTGTAAGACGAGTTAATTCTACGATCCCGTAGATAAGATTATGAGTCATAATAACAATTTGTAGAGAAAGATCAAAGACCCAAAATCTTAGGGGTTTCCAAGGCCGGCAGAACGAGTCTTTTCTATGAGTCGTCGACACAAATATGACTCTTAGGAGTCAACTCGAAGGGTCAAGTTTCGAAATTAATGAAAGGTTTAAGGGTCTTTTCCCCAAGTTTGGTTCAGTATATATAGATACTTTTATGTCCCTATTCAATGATTTTCAAAGAATGTTTTTATGAATGAAGTTGAGATTTATGATTGAATGATGAAAGTTATAAAAATGATTAAAGATGATCCAATAAAGTTATTATGGTGTGATAAGGACAATTCTCACACAAATGATGATTTAAGATAGTGATAAGTACAAATCCTACCAAAATTATGGATTACTATAAATCACTAAAGCTAATGAGCTATTCTAATAATTATTTTCAATATGAAGTTAATAATGATGTTTTCAATATTTTAATGAGTTCCATTGAGATATTGACTATGCACCAAGAGAATTTTTGGGTGGGATTCAGTCCGGTAACGTAGTTAGTTACCCGAGAAAATTCTAGTAGAAACCTAAAGTACTGTCCCAAACTACGTCGCCACCATAGGTTACCTTATAGCTTAGCTAGTGGATCCACATATAGCTCATGAAGTTAAAATTGTTCTTACGGAGTCTACCTTGGCAAGTAGCCTCTCTCTTCTTGATGTGGGAGGTTACATCGAATTTCATGTTTAGCTCGCATAGTCTTAGATGTCGGTTAAAGGTCTTCTCCCACACAAGTTATATGCAAAGACGTAAGTTTTACTATGAAGTTCTATGATACATTAACCATAAGTTTTCATGTGTTTTCAAATGTTTTTAAGCTCTATTCATTTTCATTTATGATTGGTCATGCATCTTATGCCATATTGTTCATGTCCTATTACTTGTTCATGCATATCTCACATACTTAGTACCTTTTATGTACTAACTCATATTTTGCCTACATTATCTCATAATGTAGGGACGGACGATATTCACGCTCCTCACATTTGTGACTAGAGTTGACTTAGAATTTTTGAGTTGTCATTAGTGTGTCCTCATTTATTTGAGGATGGGACTTTCTTTCATATGTTACTTTGACTTATTTTATAATTCGGACTCCTTAATGTCTTGGCTATCAATTCAAACTATCAAATTCGAAATTTAATCTCCCATCCTTTACCGGATTATCTCAAACCTCACCTAACTCAAATTTCATCCAGGTATGGCATCGGCTTAAAATTTCCAAGTTAGTACTCAAAAGTTTTCAGGCTCAAATTCCTTCCCCATAGACTTATCTATAATGACGGGAACAAGTCGTTACAGTTATCCTTTAATGGAGATGAAGGGAGTTGGTTGTTTTTAATTTTTATTTTAAATGTCATGGTATTTTAACTCGGGTCGTAGGTGGGTATGGAAAATGGGTGAGTTTTTAAATTTTGGGCAAATTTTTTAAATAAAATCAAGTAAACTATTGAGATGAAGCCATGTGTCCATTCGTTAGTTTTAAGGGTATGCACAACCCAAAAGTTTGACGTTAAGGGTATATACAATCATAAAATATAACAAAAATCTTTACATATCATTTGTGATAGTTTGGGGGTATATTTATCATTTTTCCTTATAGAAAGAGAGAGATTTTCTTATTATATAGGGAATTATTAGGGCTGGGCGTTCGATATTCGGTTTGGTATTTTCAAAATTCGAGTTTAATAATTCGGTAATTGGTAATTCAAAGTATATATCAAATACCAAACTTTCAAATTTTAGTTCGATAATTTGGTAATTGGTAAATCAAACTTTAATTCGGTACGGTATTCGGTAATACCATATTGAAGTCGAAGTCCACATAGAATATGATAGTAGATCATATTCACAATAGCAATAATAAGAGATGTGAAGATTTTTAATAACAAACTAAACAATGGATCGAATACAAGTATACAACTGAGTCTCAAACTAATTGTAAAAAATATGTACATTATGGCTTATTCAAAATCTCCCAACTTCAATGAAGCATATAACCCCAGTGATAAAAATCCCGATATTACAGAAAGCCAGAAACTATTTAGAGTATCACTGTATCCTTTAGGAGCTGACAAAGGGAAGAGTCACACACCACAACCTGATCTTAAAACTGATTAGAGCATCACTGTATCTTTGTCTCCTGGTCAGTATACACAATTTCAAAAAATGTTTCACAAGCATTTGCATAATTAACTCAATATGAAGGATCAACTGTGCTCACTGCAACCCTTAAAAAATCATAGAAAAATAGAATAAAATAGTATGTGTATTAACAGGTAGCCTTACAGAACTCTCTTTTCAGTATTTTGGTACTGAGATTTCATGCAATATCTTGTCTCCTTGATTAGGTTTTCCATATTACTTTATCTTTAATAAAAAACAAAACAAGATAAATAGAAAATAAAATGCTAGAAAACAAAGACAATTGAGATGCAGCAAGAAGGTTAAGAAGGTATAATCAATTTTGGCTCCAAGATTTTCTATCAATGTACCACTTCTTTATATGGTGTCCTCACTTTTCAGAAGTTGATTAAAAAAATGGATAGCATACAGAATAAAAATAATGGAGAACATGGATAGCACCTGGTAAAAGAGATTACCTCCCTTGCAACATGACCAATTTCAAAAAATTCAAAAAGAGAGATTACCTCCTTTGATCGTGTACCTTTCTACATAACTTTTATCTATAATTTAGATCATAATGCTACATTAGATGCATCAATTTTCACATTGCAACTGAGAGCAACCTTGGTAAAAGCAGACAAATGACAATCTCTTCCAAAGTCAATTAACCTGTTCAAAATGCCTCTTCCGACCAAGATCATAACGCCATTTTGGAGTGATCTTCTTCTCATATGCCTGCAAGTAGAAGAAGTGTTTAAATGAGGCAAAGAATACTCAGAATTCTGTCAGTAAAGGGGGAAATTGCACCAAGGGCGTGGCCTAGTCATCAATGAAGTTCAAAAAACAAAGAAAATGCTAAACAGACCAAGGGCGAGCAGAGAAATAGAGCTTACACATTTGTCAAATTTAGGCAACTGTTTAGAACAAATGACACAAGCAGCAGAAGTATAATACATATGGCAAGAAAGGAACCATCGAATCTTCCAATCTAACAGCAGAAGTCCCAAAGCTCTCACTAGAATGATAATGCAGGATGTCTACACAGATTAATGAAAGCAAGCCTATGTAGAATACTTTCTCAGGGGGGCCTTGGCAGTAGTATTGAACATTTCTTTGATTTTGAAGGATAGCACTCAGCTTAGCAAGTAGGCCATCTTCTTTACCATTGATCTCATTACTTCTAGGAATATTTTCACCACATTGCAACAAGGAAAAAGTTGTTTCCATCTATGGTGCACAAGAAGCAGAGCAGATGTTGATAAAATTCACAGGCAGAGGACAATTGAAAATCTGAAAAAGTAGAAGCAGAGCAATTTAGATGCAGGCATGTTTAACAACTGTTTTTGTTATAAAAGAACCAGCAAATAAAAATTTGAACTGAGAACACATCAATACATCAGAGCTTGGAATTTTTGCTCAACAAATAGCTCTTCAGAACATCCATAACTGATCCAAAATCTGCTTTCACTGTTTTTCAACTTGAACAATGCAGTCAATATCATTCATAGCTAAAAAAAATTTAAAATGTGTCAACAATTAAACTAAGTAAAAAGATATAAAAATAATACAAAAACTGAAAAACATACCAAGTTCAAGTTTCATAAGATCATTAAAATCTTCTTCAACATTTATGGGATAAGGCTCATTTCGATGCCAATCTTGAAGACAAATAATAGCTTGCACTAATTTCGGAGTCAAAGAACTCCTAAATGAATCAAGAATACGGCCCCCGGTGCTAAAGGCACATTCCGATGCCACACTAGAAATTGGAATTGCCAACACATCACGAGCCATCTCAAAAAGAATTTTATATCTAGGAGAATGAGCTTTCCACCACGACAAGATATCAAAATTATCGTCATCATCATTCGGCTCTAGTTCTTCACTAAGATACTTTTTCAACTCTGACTTACCACCCAAACCTGTACCATCTTGTTTGTTCCTCTTCATTTGGATTATATTTCTCACTTTTATTGATTTTGTGCTAGTGTTAGAGATAGATGAATCCAATGTCTTACCCGATAAATTAGAGAGAGAAGATGAGCGTCGAGATGCATTAGAGAATTTTGTTACATACTCTTCAACTATAGATTTCATATAAGTCACCATTTCATCTTTTATTTCACTCCCTTTTTCATCTCCAAACATATTCTCAAGTGCGTCGTCAACATACTCAAGTTTGTTACGAGGATCTAAGATAGAGGCAATAAAAAGCACTTTATTCATTTTTTTAAGAGCACCCCAATACTTGACAAACTTTTCTTTCATTTTTTCTCCCATTTTTGCCAAAGAAGGATCATTGTCTTCCATACACTCTCTTAAATGATTGTAAAGCTCAACTATCTCTTCAAAGTGACCATTAGAAGTGACGTAGAGTGAACCTGAAACCTTCTCAGTTAGATCATAAAATCTTTTAAGAAATATTACCATATTTCTCACCTTTTGCCAATCATCACTTTCAAGTACACCTGCAACACTTCCATCTTCACAAACATGATTAGCAAGATAAGTTGACAACCCACCATCTTCAAGATCAAACCTATCAAATACACTCTCAAAATGTTGTGCGGCATCCAACATCAAGTATGTCGAATTCCATCGGGTTGAAACATCTAAACATAATGACTTCTTAATGTCTATATTTTTTAGTTCACAATATTCCGTAAATTTTCTAATCCTTGTGGGAGATTGTCTAACATATTTTACCATTTGCCTAATACGTTTGATCGATGGACCAACTTCTTTCATGCCATCTTGCACAATAAGATTCAAAAAATGAGCCATACATCTCACGTGAAGATGGTTACCACATTTCATGTTAGATCCCCAATTAACCATTTGTTTGTGTAACTCTTTCACCATGACATCATTAGAACAAATATTATCTACAGTTATAGTGATTATTTTCTCCAATTTCCAATCAAGCAAACATTTACTAATACAATGGGCCATTTCATCACCCTTATGACTAGCAACAACCTGAAAGTTTAAAATTTATTTATGCAAGAGCCAATCACTATCAATAAAGTATAATGTCAAACACATATAATTTATTCTCTGTATAGAATTTCATATATTTGTGGTTAGACAAACTCTCGGTGATGTTTCTTTCAAATACTTCATAAACTTTTGTCTCTCTTCACCAAAAACTACATAACAATCCCTAGTCACTATTCTACGGTAGGAAACTCGGAATAAAGGTTGGGTTTTTTCATAAACTTCTTAAAACCTTCCTTTTCAACAAAACGAAAAGGAAGCTCATCAAGGATTAACATCTCAACTAAATTCCTCCAAGATGCCTCTTGATCAAAAGTTCAAATGCCCCATCACGCATTTCACTTTCTAATGGAAAGTTTAAATTTGATTGTTTGTACTTGGAATTGCAAGTGTTAACTTTATTTGGATTTTTAGGACAAGTTTTCAAATGTTTATTCAGTCCACTTGTTTCATTTTTAGTTGAATCAACTAAGAGAACTTTACCACAATGCTTGCACTTTGCTTTATTAATTCTATTTTCTATGAGCTTATCATAATGCGGTCAAGCAGTAGATTTTGATTCTATAGCTTTCCGCTTCATAGTCACTAAATGTTGTTCAACTTCTGGTGTTGAATCAAGAGACTCAGTAAGAGCCAGAGGTGCGCTTCTACTGACATTGGTTGTTTGACTTATTTCATCTTCCATCTAAACATAGAAGAGATTATAAATGTTACAAGACATAAATTAATAATCATTTGAAATACACAAATAATATGAAGAATCACAAAATAAAATATAAAATTCACATTCCCATATACAAAAATTAAGAGTAGTTATTAGAAAGAGGGATGGAATGACTTACAGTTAGGAGGCAAGTTGTCATGACCCAAGCCTAGGGCCTAGACGTGACATGGCGAATGAGGAACCCGAAAGTACCTCAAACAAGCCTCTTAGCATTCTTTTAGCCTTTCATAGGTTATGACGATAAATGAAGAAGCGGAAATCATAATAGTAAATATTCAACTTACATATGTCCAACAATACCTCTAACTATTAGATTTAACGGGGCTAAGACAAGTCCCTATCTCACCCTTAATCATAATAAAAGAAATACCATAGTAAAATATCTCAACATATCATAAGCTAGAAATATAAAGGAGTATTGTTTCCGGAACATGGGAACTTACCAAAAGTAGTCTTCAAATGAAGTCTCAACTAGCCACGTCGAGGAGAACGAGGAGGAGCACCGATCCCTACATGGTGATATAATGTAGGCAAAAGAGTATGCGTTAGTACTTTGAATGTACTAAGTATGTAAGGATGCATGAACATTGAGGAAACATTATAACATTTATGTAATATGGAACATGATGTAATACATGCATAATAAATCATATGGATATCCTTTAAAATATTTATTTTGTGGTAAAATAACCATAATTGACATTTAAGACCATGCGAGCTATTACATGGAATCCAACATAACTCCCTACGTTGGCCGGGGAGACTACTTGCCAGGTAGAACTCCGTCAACTTCATTCATTTCTTTAACTTTAACTTTAACTTTAAGGGCTATTTATGGATCCATTAGACTAAGCCTACAAGGGCTCCTATGTTGGCACATAGTTAATGAGACAAGGGGTTGCTACTAGGATTCCCTTACCGAATCCCACCTCAATGCCTCATTCGGTGCTAAGTCAATCCCACGGAATAGTTTAATACTTTAAAATATTCATAGCATATAACTTGAGAATTCAAACATCATATTCGGTAGAATAGCTCATTAAAACATTTGAAAATTCAAATATGCAAGAATTGTCCTTATTGCATAAAGAATCCATCATTTATATCATTTCATCATTCTTTATTTTCATAAGACTCCCTTTTGATCATAGATATTGCTTTCACAAACATTCATTTGGAGTCAAGGCTTTCAAGTCAAACTTTATTAAAAATATAGTAAAACTAGGTGGGTTCAAATCACTTCAACTTGCAAATATGTATGTAAATAAATATACATAAATACTTTGAAATCCATTAATTAAAAATCATGATTTAAATAACCCACCATGAATTTCAAGAACCTTTAAATAGATAAATAGAGGAATTACTTGCAAACCATCAATTCATAATATGAAATTATGTCGCATCAAAATAGACCAATAATCATTAGTTTAACCATGATTCATACTATTAAGTAAATATAAGAATTACCATAAGAAAATATTACTTGAAATCAAAAGACTTAATTGAAAGAGTTTTTGGACTACATGGGTGGAAGAACCCATGGATAAACACCCACATAACTTAGAGTAAAGCTTAAAGAAAATAAACATAGTTTATCATATAATTAAAATACTTTAGGCATGAGAGTGAAAGGAATACTCTCATTGAAGTCTTACATACCTGGAATCCAAAGCTTTAGTCGGAACCGAAAGACTTAATGAATACTCTTGAGTCCTAGCTTTTCTCCTCGCCGGAACGTTTTGTGTACTATCCGGAGTATATGAATCACCAGAATAGTATTTCTTCACTACTAAGAGCTAAAACTATATTTTAGAATGAGCAAAGAAGTTTATAGAGAGAAGACTTGCTTGAGAAAGCTTGATGAATAAAATGAGGAAATAAGGTGGGTATTTATAGGTGGGAAAGAGGAACCTAACAATAAATAAAATAATTATAAAGAAAAATCTAAAAATTTAATGGAATATATTGATGTCATGGATAATGTTAAATGGAGGACAATTTATGTCATGAGTGATGTCAAATGTATCTAGATCTTTCCATGGTAGGTGAGATGAGTTCTTATTAACAGAATATTCTTTTTTGGAGCTGCGTTTAAATAAGATAAATTCCTTATTAGGATTTGGTGTCTTCATAAGAATTGTAGATATGGAAGTCTAGTTTCATATCGTTTAAGAATCAACTAATTTAGATAAACCTACAGTGAGATATGATTTTTCTTCTATAATTACTCCTTTCCGTCACAGCATCCTACCTTACAAAAATTAATTTATTTGACCTACTTAACCTCAGAAACTTAAAATATGGTATTCACAAAAGTTGTAGGTAATGATATTGTGGTTACTTAAAAATTTGAATCACCCAATTTGGATATTCCTATGAAAAGTTATGTGTAAAATACAGAGGCTGTATCATGTTTAGGCAAGAATTGAAACATCGTATACAACATTTTTAGGAGATGTTATACAAGTGTTGTGTGAGTCTTGGTTCAGAACACACAAGTCAGTGTGGTATTTTTCTGAGTGAGAAGTAGAATTTATTTTTTTTGGTTGTAAAGCAAATCGTGGTGCTCCTTCAAACTATAGAGTTATGGTTTTGCTTCTTCTTCATATAGATATATTTGTTCACTTTTTTCAACTAAACTCAAAAAGGACAAAAACTTCATAATCTATTTGAAATGGAATTTAGGGTACGCGTATTATTTGGGGGGAAATAGAGACAGAATGTGGACACCAACTACACTGACTAACACTGTTACAAGTGAATAGATGAAAGAATTGAAGTTTAAGTCTTCCATTTTGTATGTGAATTCAGTTTGATCACTACATTTACCTTTCAAAATAGATGAGTGCGCCAAAATCAAATCTCAACCCTTTTAACAACAAAATATCCACTTGAGTCAAGAGCATTCTCCATCTAGGAACTTCTTAATGAATTGAACTCAAAATAGAAAGTTTCAAGAATTCGCAGCAATCATTCATTCGATAAGACTATTAAAAAAAAGGAGAAGAGAAGAAGTAAGACTGGAAGAGGAAGAGGAAGAGAAGAAGCAAAGACCAAAGAGAACTTACCTTCAAGTGAAGCGGTAAAGGTGAAGGCGGCGTGAAGTGATGGCCGGTGAAGGTGAAGGCGTGAAGCAGAAGTGCAAAACTCAGAGAACTCAGAACTGAAGTATTGAGGTGATGAGGTCTTAACTTAAGTTAAGTGTTAGTGTGTTAGGGTTAAATAAGTTAAAGACATTATTGGGATGGAATTAAATTTTAGCAATGGGCCTATAGCCCTTTATGTTTAAAAAGAGTCTTTTAGGTTAGGCGGCCCAACAGATTTAATTTCGGTATTCGGTATTTATCGAATACCGAACAATATACTTATAAATACCGAATACCGAAATTAAAATGTTAAATTACAGTACCGAACCGAATTATCGAATATCGAAATATCGAAATAGCCAGTTCGATTCGGTAATTCGATATTTACCGAATACCGAACAATATACTTATAAATACCGAATATCGAAATCGAAATGTTAAATTTCAGTACCGAACCGAATTATCGAATACCAAAATATCGAAATAGCCGGTTCGATTCGATAATTCGATTTTCGATATTTTATGTCCACCCCTAGGAGTTATAGCACGTAGCAAGCATCATACCGTGGACATGTGTGCTATTTGAAATCGTCATTGCATTTGAGGGTATTTCTGTCATTTGAAGCTTTCTACTTTATAGCTTGATGCTTTGTGGATGTGTCCTAAAGGTTGCATTAATTGTACGCTTTTCCTTGTGGACAAAAGTGCTAGTAGTTTATTCTTGCTTAACCTGTGCCCCACCTCCATCAAATTCACACGTGATTGACAACAGATGTAGGCATGAGCAACCTATCACCTCCACGTCAGCTATTGAAAATGTAGAGAAAATATCATAAATGGTTCCTGAATTATTGAAGTAAATCTAAAATAGTCTTTTAACTATATATTTATAAGATTTAGTTTTTTAACTATTCAAAACGTTATTAAGTTTGATCTCTTAATTATCTACTTACATGTTTTAGTTATTTAGGTATTTAAAAATTTATCAGGTTTGATCTATATCTATGTTTTATACATGTAACTTAGGTTTATATTAACGAAATTTATGCCTCTATGAAATTAAATGTTTAACCCATTTTTCAGTTATTTCTCTATTCTCACTATTTTTTTTATTTACTCCTATGAAAAGAACCTAACCTGAATGATTCAAAATAAAATTAATGAGGAAAGAATCTATAAGTCCCGATTTTATTCGATGGAGGATAAAATAAAGCATGTTATTGTTGCTAATGAGTTGAATATGCTATGTTTTCTTTTTTTAGCGATTCATTGTTCATAATCAGCGTGAACTTTTTTAATTTTATTTTTCATACAAAAATATAAAAGATTTAATCTTATTACTCAAATTTCTCTACGTAAATTAAAATGAACAAAATAATAAATTCGATCTATTTCAAAATAAAATAAAATCGAAGAAAATTTATAAATCTACCATTTTATAAATTTCAGCTTCTAAAAAAATATAACAAATTTCCTTCAATAAAGTAGTTCCAGTACAAAACTTGAAATCAAAATATGTGAGTAAAGAACTTTTAATTTTATTCTCATTGCAAGAAATTTATTTCTATTAAATATAAATAGATCTCTTCCCACACTTAGTGAGTAATAATTTTTTTCTTTTTATAATAAATTTTACCATTTTCAACTCATTAGCAGCGATAATATGCTTCACTTTATCCTCCATTTTATAAAATCAGGACTGATGTCTTTTGAATCATTGAGGTTAAAGTTCATTTCATAAGAATAATTTGAAGAAAAAATACTGGAGAGAGAGAAACAACTGAAAAAACAGGTTAAAGATTTAATTTCATGAAAGTATGAGTTGTATTAATATAAACCTAAGTTATTTGTATAAATAAATAAATAAAGATCAAACCTGATATATTTTTGAATATTTAAAGGACTAAAACATGTCAGAGTATAATTAAGAGACCAAAAATAATAAGTGTATAGTTAAGAAACCAAATTTAATAATATTTTAAATAGTTAAAGAACTAAATCTGATAAATATATAATTAAGGATTTATTTTAGACCGACTACAACAGCTCAAGGACCATTTATGATATTTTCTCGAGAAATGTACCATATCATGCCTTAACTGTCCATCTGACTAGCCATTTAATTACTTAAATTTCAATTAAATCAAATTATCTTATGCTTTAGTATTTTCACCATTCATTTTTACATGTTCGTTATTTTGAAAATATATTTTTCTATTTAATTTTATTTTAATTAGTATATAATTTTCATGAAATTATGAAACCCATTTTAGCTATGTTCTTTAGATTTAAATTTATATTCTTTAATTATAGTTTATTACTTTGAATGTCATTAATATTTTGTAAGTTTTATAGTTACTTTGAGTAAAATCAACGATCAATGTAGAAAAAATAATTTAATTATGAAAATTTCAATGAGCCTCTTAACAATAAATTTGCGAGAAAGACGATCTACTACCCCCCACAATATATATATATATATAAAAAATTTATTTTAGAGAAAATTTTAAAATTATTTAATCAATACCATTTATAATTTATCGATACTAATAATATTTATCAGCTATTTATTTTATATTTAATTAGATGATTTAAAATTATTTAATTAACACTAATTAAAAAATAATTTATGAATAAATATTGAGTTCGTATGCACTAATTTTTCGTCACTAGTACATTGATAAGAGACGGATGTGTAGCTAAACTTACCACAGGATGGATTTATTTATTTTAAAGAAGAAAACAACGTGTCTATATATTGCATAGTTATAGTAGAATTCCTATAGGGGTGTGTTTTTTTCCGTTTTAAAGTGCTGTCATTTAATATTTTTATCTTAAACTATTTAAATAATAAATATTTTTAGATAGATATTTTTAGCAAGAAGACGATTATTTTGATATGGATGTAGTATTAATTTTGGACCAAAGAATTTTGTTTTTATATGGAAAGAGTAAGTTTT
Organism: Solanum dulcamara; assembly: GCF_947179165.1. Taxonomy (NCBI): domain Eukaryota; kingdom Viridiplantae; phylum Streptophyta; class Magnoliopsida; order Solanales; family Solanaceae; genus Solanum; species Solanum dulcamara. The sequence goes on along the minus strand of NC_077238.1, from coordinate 59,087,304 downwards.
TCCTCCATAATACATATCTCATCTGCGAACTGCACTAAAGCAAACATTGAGCTTCATTATGGATTGGGTGCTCTTTTTTTCTAGCTTTTTAATAGTTATTTTGCTGGCTATTTCACTCCAACTTGTTTTCTTCTCACCAATATCTCCTGAGTTTCTTGAAATTCCTTCTGCCTCTCAAACCTTTACCACAACACTTGCATCAAACAGCTATTTGCAGGTAACATAAAAAATAAAATAAAGGGCTCCTCAATTTAATATTTTCTTACTTGCCTGCGGCGGCACCCGAATCTTCCAAATCCTCAATCCGCCTCTGCTTGCCTCCACTTTTGTTGTTGTTTTAACTATATATGGACACTGATTTTGGTGGTGTTAAATTTCAGACAGTAAGTAAACTTGGAGAAGGATTTCTAGATAGACCAGAAGATGTGGCAGTGGACAAAATGGGAATTATGTATACAGCTACTAGAGATGGTTGGATCAAAAGAAAACACAAAAATGGGACTTGGGAGAGCTGGAAGTATATTGGGAGGGAAACATTATTGGGACTTAAAGTATCATCTGCTGGTCATATTATAGTTTGTGACGCTCAAGAGGTATGTTATCATCCAATTTATTAGTCTACATAAAAGATGCATAATATACATTAATTAACAAGTTTAAAATAGGAATACTGTATGATGTGCAGGGACTACTTAAGGTTAGCGAAGATGGTGTAACTGTTCTTGCTTCACATGTCAATGGTGAAAAAATAAGGTAATTAAGATTTCATAATCTTCAACACCAGCAAACCAATGAGTTTATATAGAAAAGAAGGATGTATATGCTGACTTTATTCCTTTTTGTGGGTAAAAAGGTTATTTCTGATAGATCATCGGGTCGAGGCAAAAGAAAAGAATTTGGTGCAAGGTAGCTAGAATATATGACCAAAAATCAACAAGATACAAATCAAATGAATCAATACATAGTAATACACAGAAGAAAAAGAAACAAAGTGCAACAGCATCCAGCTGCTACTAACCTTCTAACCTAATCCTTGACCTCCACATTTTTTTATTTAGGGTCATGTCCTCAATAAATTAGAGTTATGTCATGTCATGTCCCGTCGAATCAATTTCCCCAATTCTTGTTCGGCCTACTTCTACCTCTCCTGACTTCTGTTACCTTCAACCTCTCACACTTCTCACTGCACATCCATGCACCTCCTGTTCATATATCTGAACCATTTTAGTCTTGCTTTCCTTATCTTATCTACCAAGGAGGTCACTTCAACCTTGCCCTGTATCACTTTGTTCCTAATAATAACATTCCTTTTATGCCCACACATTCATTTAAGCATTTCATCTTCACCATATTTCACTATATTCATCTTTTGAATGTGGGTGTTCTTAACTGACCAACACTCTTTCCCATATAACAAGGTCGGTCTAACCACTACTTTGTAGAATTTACCGTTAAACCTTGGCGACACATTCTTATCGCACAAGGAAAGTTCCCAGGATGCGAGCCTCTGTTTCACCTGCCTCATTGCAATAAGATGTGTGACATTACCATCAATTTCTCCGTTTCCTCAAATCATGGACCAAAGATACTTAAAATTTCTTTTCACTTGAGCTTATGATACATGGAGCATGGAATTTTTTTTTGTCCGAGTCAGAGAATATCAATTCTTTAAAAATCAAGTACCCTTCTATAGCATAGAGCCAATACAGTCAGGGGAGATTGATTCAATAACAAAGTTTATTGCGAGTTCTGTTGTAAAATTCGGACCTAACTACTTAAATAATAGGTGAGAAGAACGATATACCTTGTATAAATACCAACCACCGAAAGAAATTAGACACATGTTTAGAGTAAAATCGCATTCTACTTATGCCCTACCACATTGAGGAAAGTTGTAAGAGACCAATATAGCCCAGCATTGTGACACTAAAATTGCATTGTCAGAAGGAAATGAACGATGCCTAACGAGTAAGGAAGAATCAATTCCCAGTTACACTATACGATTTTTGAGCAATTTTGTTCAAAGATGGACCATATAATATACTCTGCAGTGTATATCTCTTGAATATAGACATATAACTTAGGTTTGAACTGCTGTTACAGTATGAAATGGGTTGATATTTAGGCAAAGGTAATTGTCTTTCCTCCTCCCAACCAACTTGAATACAGGACTTTGTCTGCAGCAGAAGTTGAACTGTGATGTGCGCCAAACCCACACCTGATGTGTTGTTTCCTTACCAATGAACCAAAAGCCATAGGAGTGGTTTATATGATGCTGCTAGCAAAAATAAAAAATTCTTATGCCCATCACTTGTTCTTGTGGCATAAATGGTGTAATTAAAATCCTAAAAGTTAAAGAGTGTGTACAGATTCGCAGATGATGTGGTGGAGTCATCAGATGGGAGTCTATACTTCAGTGTCGCAAGCACCAAATTTGGATTCCACGAATGGTTACTTGATGTGCTTGAGGCCAAGCCCCACGGTCAGCTTCTCAAATATAATCCTTCGCTGAACCAAACGTATGTAATCCTTGATAACTTGGCCTTTGCAAATGGGGTCGCTCTCTCTGCAGATCAAGATTACTTAGTTGTCTGTGAATCGTGGAAGTAAGTATTTTCCAAATATTTTCTTAGCAAGCTCGTGATATGTTCTGTGGAAGTATTCCTTTTGCTGAAAGTTCTTTCTCAATTTGCAATCCATTCACTAGCATGGTTTCTTCTTTAACACATTCTTTTGGCAATTGAAATTTGAATTGCATTCAACAACTAATGAGATTTAGGTGCCTCAAATATTGGTTGAAAGACGACATCAAAGGACAAACTGACATCTTCATCGATAATCTTCTTGGTGCACCAGATAACATCAAGCTTGCTCCAGATGGTTCGTTCTGGATAGCTCTAATACAGGTAAACTATAACCCACCTTTTCGATTGTAGTGATACGTATTATGTGAAGTTAACGGTCATAGAGAAGAAGGCCCCAAAAACAAAGACAAAGGAAAAAGAATAGAATCTTCACTCATTTTCAGATAAGGTTTACTTCAATACCAAAGGAAATGCACCAGTTGTGTCAATTTAAGACTCTTGTATCTATCTCTGCTACAGTTAACAACTCCGGGGCTAAATTTTGTGCACAAGTCGAGAGCTTCAAAACAATTGCTGGCAACCTTCCCCAAATTGATGAACTGGGTGATAGGAGTATACAACAAAGCTATGGTAGTGAATGTGGCAGCTAATGGAAAGATAACCAAAGGATTTGATGATCCAACTGGAAAGGTCATGTCATTTGTGACTTCTGTGTTGGAGTATGAGGATCATCTATATTTAGGAAGTCTCAACTGTGATTTCATAGGAAAGTTACCACTGACAACCTCAACTGCCTAGTCATTGCTAACTTACTCATATTATGGTCTAGAAATTGAATGTCTTGATTCCTAAAATGTATGCTTGGAGTCCGACTTCAGCTGAGAGTTGGTATGCTCCTTTCTTTCAGGAGTCATGTTCTAGTTTGGTAGTATTGTGTTATGATGTTTGTATAGGTATGCCAGGGCCCTGTCCTGTGCACTAGGTAAGTTACTCTTTAGAGGCTTTTGTAGATGTGTCTGCACAGTTTAGTTAAGTTTGACTTTATGGTCTTGTCGGCTTTCATTACTCAGTTCAGTTGAATTATGGCCTAGCTGACCTTATATTGTTTTGCAAATTTTATGTAGTTGCGATCTTGTCGGTCCTGGTTGTTGTGACAGTTGGCCTGATTGGCCTAAGTGTTACAGTTAAGATGTTATATAGCTGCCTTCTCGATTCAGTCAATATCGAGGCCAATCTCGCCCTCCCCCAATTTTAGAGCGTGACAGACTTGGTATCAGAGCCTCTACCTACGCCTGCAGCACAAATGCAACGTCCCCAGGCAAAGGGACATTAGTACGAATTATATGTACCAAGTATGTAAGGCTGAAACCTGTAAATATAAATATATAAAAGATACCAAAAGTTAGGGATAGAAACAACTTGCGACTCTGGGAGCTGAAATTTGATAACACTGTAACCTTTCTGTGTGAATACAACCAAGTAAACACATATAAAAATCATACTTCCCTAATGGTGAACTATATGATAATACTGTCATAATGATGACCCTGCCCAGCTCAGTGGTCATCTTGGTGGTGTAGTAACTAAATAAACATCTGTCAACTAGACATGCCGCCGTGGTGGTGTAATAACTAGGTAAACATCTGCCCACCAAACATGCTTGCCGTGGTGGTGTGGTGAACTATAGTTGCAACTATTAATGTATCTGCGTACCGACATTACCCTATCAGTAGTGTAACACAAAGTCATAACCATTATCATATACTGAGCAACAAGAACTGATTGGAAGATAACAATTAACAAAGATTTTCATGAGGCGTCCAACATCACCTATTGTTTAAGGGCCCAATAATCAGGTCATGTAAAGGAAACAAATTAAAGTTTTGAGAAATGTGTGCACAATTTCCTTTTGTCTACCAGTAAACACAAACAGGACCCAAAATGCAAGAGAAAATAATTCCAAACAGTTGCATTCAAACAATTTGTGAAACTTAGATGACACGGCGAGAAGTTACAGCAGGAAATAAGTTGAAAAACGTATGAGCGTATGTGATAGGATTCAATCAACTTCAGCGCTAGCCGTACAATAGAATCCTAAGATATTTTATGTGAATCATACGTCTCTAATGAATCGGATGGTATTCAATGGCAATTAATCACACTCACTGATGGTCGTTAAGTGCTCATCGATTTCTTCGGTTGACAACACACTGACAATATGCAAATTTCTAAAGGGGTATTGTATCTCGAGGGAGAGTAAAACTTCCTGGAGCACTCATATTGGCATACTTCCTAATGAAGCAAAGAGAAAATGATTCATTCTGAGGAAAAAGCAAGGAGGTGCAAGCAAAAAGCAGTCATTCCTCTCACTCCTTTTCCTTTCTTCCTCTTAAGGGTTGGTTGCTATGGGCAACAATTCAATAACACCCAATCATAAATAATGTGGAGGAAGAATGAAGTACCTCGATCTCGCTGGCATTGAAATCCTCTTGTAGAACAGATTGAAGAGCAGATATTGCAGTCTGAGGCGAAAAAACACAATCTCTTGGCACAATTAGATGGTATATTATTCAACTTTAACATCAGATCTGAATACACCCTCAAAATTCTACAAAGTACATAGAGGATGAAATACTACAGGTAGACAAATTGAATGTACTCCATATCAATTACTTTCTCCATTTCAATTGTCTGGTTTTGACTTTGCACGGAGATTAAGAAATTAAAGAAGTCTTTAGAATCTTATTGTCTTAAGCTAAAATATTGTAAATGTACAAAAATACCTTTTAATCTTATTGTCTTAAACATGTCATATGAAAAGTTAGAATTAAAGAGTTGTCAAAAAGAATTTTTTTTTTTCTTTAAACGAACTAGAACAAAAAAGACAAACAAATTGAAACGGAGAGAGTAATAGATAGCCTTCATACAAGTCAAATAACATCGGCTTATTTGAATACATTACCTAAATTAATAGAAGTCCCAAGGCTTGGTTAAAAAACAATTATGCCAATAATATGATGGAGGAAGCATTTTCTAGCTTTAATTAGGAGATTATGCAACTTCCTAATACTCCCAACTTCACGTCAAAAAAACTACATCCAGACTTTGTTGCATTTTAAGTTTTGATGAATTAACAAGCTATATAGTGAAGGGACCAAGTCAAAGGACCTGGTCTTCAGAGTTCTCGTCTTACAGGACAAGTCAATGGTGTGCAATTGTAAAGCTGCAAAAACTGCAGTGGTTGGTCGGCATTGCAACAGAGGCGCAGAAAGGACAGCAATCCTCGATCACTGGCATGCTACTAGGTTGTTTTGTCTCTCTTATACTAGGTTGTTTTGTCTCTCTTATACATTGGACATGCCGAATAGTGTGGTTGAAGTCTATATTAATTAGAGGTAGTTGATATAGTAGGCAATAGGGTTGCCTCTTTGTGTCTTGTAATACAGGTGTCATAAGGTGTGTAGGATTAAGAATTTAATCTGTTCTAAGTACTCGAGTCTGTATTTATGAGTTGCTTGAAGTTAATGGAGTTTTGAGAAATATTGTTTGACGGATCGTGGTTTGATTTCCACGTAAAGTTTTGTGTTCTTTAATTTAAGCATTTACTTAAACACTTATGTTTCTAGTATAGTCAAGGGACTTAGTCTCTCTACATGTGGTGGACTCATGCAAGCCAATATTTGGTATTAGAGCTTGTACTCTCTATATGGTTAACACCAAGAGAGGATCATGCTTAGATGGCCGCTCTACCAATTCTCAAAGAAAGACAGTCAGTTACCAGGCCTCTTGGATTACTCCACATGGACATTGTGGACCTGTAAAAATTCAAAGAAGATGATAGAAGAAATACATCTTTGTGATTGTAAATGATTTCTCAAGATTTACTTGGACCATGTTCCTGAGATCTAAAGATGAAATGTTTGAAGCTCTAATGATCTTTGCTAAGCAGATTCAGGTAAAGCTTAACTGTAAAATTATAGGGATCAAGTCTAATCATGGAACAAAATTTGTAAATGCAAAAATGGAGAACTTCTGCACATATCATGGGATCAGTCACAACTTCTCAACCCCAAGAACTCCTCAAAAAACCGTAGTAGTTGAAAGGAAGAATATAAGCCCATTTGCCATTTCAAGAACCATGTTGATTGATGTTGATCTTCCAAAGAACTTCTAGGTTGAAGCTATCAATACTGTTTGTTATGTGACCAACATGTGTCTAATGGGTCAATTCTAAATGAAACTTCCTATGAATTAATTAATAATCGAAAGCCTAAGTTAAATTATATTAGGCCTTTGGATGCAAGCGTTTTGTTTTGAACAATGAAAAGGATGATCATGGAAAGTTTGATCCCAAGAGTAATGAATAAGTGTTCCTCGGATATTCATCAACCAACAAGGATGATGCTAAGATAGAAAAACCTCTTCTAATTCAAAGAGACTATCTTAATGAAGAAGTTAACATTGGTGATCTTGCTGAGAAAGTTAATGATTTGGAGAAAAATGAGGAAGCTGAAGGACTTGGTCCGTAAGATCTTATAGGAAATGTTGATCTTTCTCCACCTAAACCTACTAATAAAGAAGCTCAAGAACCTAGTGCCAGTCAAACACATTAGCTCAAAAGAAGATTAGGCTGGAAAAAAATCATCTCATCTCTAGATAACGTCATCTCACCCTTGGATTCAGGCATGCACACCAGATCTCAGAAAGGAAGCATGATTGCCTTCTAAACATTCATATCCACCATTGAGCCCAAAAATATGAAGGATGCACTCAAGGATACTGACCGGGTGAATTTCATGTAGGAGGAGCTGCATCAATTTGAAAGAAAGTATGGCACTTGGTTCCCGGACCTGTTGACAGAATCATCATTAAGACCAAATGGGTATACAAAAACAAACTGGATAAGAATGGTGTTATGACTAGAAACAAGACAAAGGCTTGTTGTGCAGGGTTATAATAGAGAAGAAGAAATTGATTATGAAGAGACCTTCACCCCTGTTGCAAGGATGGAAGCCATAAAAATCCTTATTGCCTTTGCTGCCTATGTGGGATTCAAGTTGTTTCAAATGGATGTGAAAAGTCTCTTTCTCAATGGTATTTGAAGAGGAAGTTTACGTCAAGCAGCCTTTGAGATTTAAAGATATTGATCTACTCAATCATGTATTGAAACTTGATAAGACCCTATATGGATTGAAACAAGCTCCCAGGGCATAGTATGAGAGGCTATCAAAGTTTCTTCTTGAATACGTGTTCAAAAGAGGGAAAAATAATAATACTCTCTTCTTGAAGTTAAGAGGAAAAAATTGCTCATTGTCCAGGTCAATGTAGATGATATCATTTTTGGAGCAACCTCGGACTCACTATGTAAAGAATTTGTTGCACTCATGGGAAGTGAGTTTGAGATGAGTATGATGGGTCAACTAAATTTACTTTCAGGGTTGTAGATCAAATAAACTCAAAATGTAATAATGATCAATCAAGAGAAATACATCAAGGAGCTACTAAAGAAGTTTCACATGACTGAGTCAGAGCCCATAGATACTCCTATGGGTACAAGCTCAAAACTAGACACTAACAGACCTGGTCCATATGTGAATGAAATTATGTATAGAGGAATCACTAGATCTCTTTTATACCTGACAGCTAGAAGACCTGATATTGTTTTTAGTTTCAGTATGTGTGCAACATTTCAAGCCTGTCCTAAGGAATCTCACTTGAAAGCTGCTAAAAACATCTTGAGATACTTGAAAGGGACAGGGGACCTGGTTCCATTATATCCATCTGGTGATTCATTTGATTCAGTCGGGTATGCTGATGTAGATTACATTGGGTACCTAGTTGATAGGAAAAGCACCTCAAGAATGACTCATTTTTTAGATTCATCTTTATTCTCTTTAGGCAAAAAGAAGCAAAAATTAGTGGCTATTTCTAGGTTGAGGCATAGTATGTAACAACTACATCTTGTTATGCTTAGTTTCTATAGATCAAGCAACAACTCCAGGATTTTGAAGTAGTCACTAACATTGTCCAACTCTTTCGTGACAACACAAGTGCACTAAACATGGCCAACAATACATTGCATCATAAGAAAACTAAACACATTGATGTGAGACATCACTTTCTGAGGGACAATGTGGACAATGTTGAAAAGGGTAACATTTGTATGCATTTCTACAAAATTGAAGACCAAGTAATTGATATTTTCATAAAGGCTCTAAATAAGGATCAGTTCGAGAAGAATTAGCTGAAGCAAGGGCTGATAAAGTTGAACTGACTAACCAAAATTTGATTTCATCAACCCATTATTGGCTATTATTAGGGAAAAGGTATCCTTAATAGTAATTAGTATTTTTGGTTTAAATTTAGTTTCATACCTTTTGTAGGTATACACGAATGGTAAACCAAATGAAGAAGAGGAGTTCATATGACATATCCTGACGAGTATATTTCAAAATAATAGAGGAGAGGGACCTGGTATGTTCTCAAAGTTTAGGATCTAAACTCCCACTTTTTAAATGCTTGTGAGAACCATTCAAATTGCCACATGTCACTCATTCATTCTCTATACCATTGTCACATCACTTTAAAAATTTATCGGCACGACCTATCTTGGACCAGACATGTCTTTTGTCCTTATTTTATGTCCAATTCTCTCTCTTCTCTTTTCTTTCACTCTTCTTCTTTGAATCTCCTAACCTCCACCGCTAATCTTTTCAAAGTTCAAAGAACAAAAGCAAGAGAAGAATCTGTAATTAAAATGTCTTAGCCTTCATCCCTTCTAAGAGTGTCATAGTAAATAATCATCCAACTCTTGTATCTCTCCATAAATCGATACCCCCTCCACCCTCATAAACCTTTGTTGATCACTTCTGTGGTATCAACTCCAGTCATAGAGTTAGTTGATTCTTCTTTGACTCTATTTCCTAAACAACCTCTCACATCCTCGTACCTAGAAGAAAATCCCTGTCCCCTTACCCTTGAACTCACTCCCTCACCATCTTCTTCTCCATCAGTCTCTTCTCACTCAGAGGCTTAGAGCCTATTTGGATAAGCTTTTTTTTTAGCTTATACGTTGTTTTAATAGGTTAAGTCAAACATACCCAATTAATTTTTAGGCTTATTTTAAGTACAAAATAACTTTAAGTTGGCCTGCCAAAAACTCAAAAAAGCTGAAAAAGACTTATAAGTAGCTTATAAGCTAATCCAAACGGGCATCAAAGCACGTGTTCTGTAATCCTCAGTAGTACCAATAGTTTCTATCCCTCAACATGGCCAGACTACTTTTCTAATGTCCAAACAATTGTTCAAAGGGGACCTGCCAAAGAATGAGGGAACATGTCAAATATTCTAGTTGTAGGCAATGAGTGGATAGTATAGAGCCTGACAGAGATGCGTAAATATCCTCGACCAAATCCTTTAGAGACTGAAGTCGAGTCCTCAAAAAAACTGTCATTCCACTCACCTGGACCCATTTAGGACGACATGCCTTCTTCTCCACTCCCTTAATTTGATATTGTGCTTCCTCCTGTGGAAGATGATGATGTGGAGGATGTTTCGCGTTGCTTGGTTTGGAAAAGTAGGGAAAGCAAAGGAAAGTAAATTGCTTAACCTACTCCTAAAGTGGTCAAGTCTTATGTGTCTGTTACATCGCTATTTTGTGCAAATAAGTTGCAACGTTGTGGAACTCGTAAAAAATCATCAATTTAATAGTTTAAAAAGACATTTAAAGAAAGAATATTATTTTAAGGAGTTGCCACCTAATTTTAGGATAATTAAAAAACCAATTTATTAATTAAGAAAAATATTCTATGAAACCATTAGATTTTAGGTAAGGAGTTCAAGTAATCCCGAAGGGAAGGTATTAACATCCTTTAGAGATCCACAATTGTGGGTCCCAGCTGAATTCATTTTTTAAATTGAGGAGAAGATAAAATTATACACAAGTATAAACATAAAATATACACAAAAAATAAAATAAAATAATAATATTAAAAATAGTTTAATATTTGTCTACATCTAATAATATACACAATAACTAATTAAAAATATTATTCGAATTTAATTCGAATAGCTTTTTCGGGAGGAAACTTTGGATACCTGTAAAAACACTTAGTAAACATGTTAGTAATGGATAAATAATAATAATAATAATAAGAAGAATAACAATAATAAGAAGAATAACAACAACAATAACAACAATAGCAACAACAACAACAACAACAACAACAACAACAATAGCATCAATAACAACAACAACGACGGAGAGATTTCTTCATCGGCCACTTTTAATCTAAAATATAGTATCATTATAATAAAGTAATTAAAAATTGATCCAAAACAAAAAGAGAAACTTTATCAGTGATCAAGATAGATCTATAAAAATAATGATAAATAAATTATTGAAAAAGACACATACCCTACACAAAGTGACAAAGTATACCTAATCACATAACTATATATAATAAACAAAATGTCAAATAAAGCAACAAAAAAAAGAATAGTACACTAGTAGCTCGAAAAACACCCAAACGATATGTGTGTAAGAATAAGACAAAGAACACTAAAATAAAAAATTGCACGAAAAGTTAAGGAAATATCAAAGCATGGCAGGAAATAGGGCATAACAACTAGTAAAAAAACTATACAACATTCTAAACTAACAGTACATAATCAAACCAACCTAATGAACATGTATTAGATTCAAAAAAAGAAAAATGGTAGTAGCATTACCGGAGTTCAAAACCACCAACTATAATGTATAATGTGTAATGTAAATTTAAATTTAAATTTTCGTCTTTTAAAATGGGGAGGTCTCGAAAATCGACGAAGAAATTTTTTCATTGGTCATTTTCAACTTGTTATCAAAAGAACAAATGATAAAAAAAATAACTCAAAAATTCCATCACCAACAGTATAACTAATAAACAAGATGATAGAATTATTGAAAAATTAACATAATCACTAGCAACAAAAAAAAAACTTCTAACGAAGGAAAATCTGTGAATTGCAAAGATATAACAACATAACAGACCATCAAGACAAATTTATGTAAGCAAAATACTAGAATAGTAAAAATAAAACAAGAACAGTGCAAACAATTAGAAAAAAGGATTTAATACAAAAATATTTATAAAATTGCAATAACATGATGAAAAATCCAAATGAATCATCAATAAGACAAGCTTTGACCAGATCTATACAATAGCAATTATATTAACACATAAATAAGTAAAACAAGACTAAGACTACTGGATAAGTTCAAAAATCACTAAAAATACTCAAAACCAACAAACAAGCCTCAAAATAACACTCTATTAACTAAGGGAGACTTAACAACAAAGAACAGATCAATATACAATCAATAACTAAACATTAAAACAAAATGTAAAATAAAGATGGCAAAAATATACCGTCTGAAACACAGCAAAATATATCAATAAGAAGAGAAAAAATAAAATAAAAGAACATCAATTTTAGTTAGATTCAAAAGGGAAAATCAAACCTCACCACAAACGGAGCTAGCCGGAGATGGTATTTATTTTTTTGGTGGATGTGGAGGCAATAATGGCAGCAAGGCAGTGACTTCGCCGGATCCTCATATTGTAGTGGCGAGGTGGAGAAAAGGCATTTTGGTATTTGGTGAAGCAGTGATGGGTTTGGTTCATGGAGGTAGTGAGAAGGAGAAAAATATGTGTGTAGAAAGAGAGAAAAACCAAATGGCTCATGTGCTGGAGAAAAATATGAGGGATTAATAAGAGAAGAGAGAGAGAGAGTTTAAAAATGGGGAAAGGGAAGGGGGACCACAAGAAAAAATATGAAATATGATTGAATAATTGAGTCTTGTATTCGATAGACCGAAGTAGTTAATTTTAAGCACCGTGAGCTAAAATTGGGTTTTAAAAACTTGCCCCTTTGTTTGTCTAGGATTGATGAAAGAAATCATGGACAAACAAAGTTGACGAACCCAATTTTGATTTGATAAACTTTGAACAAAATGATATGAGACATTAGTAGAGCTTTTGAACAATACTCTACATCCATCAATGAGGCTGAAAATATACATAAAAGGGAAAGAATTGCTTCAACACTGAAAAAATTCACATACCTTGGATGCTACTTTCAAAATGCCAAGTGAAAACTTTTGTACCTTTGAAAGGCAGATGACCCAATTTTAATTTAAAATGTCACTTGAGGGGATGTGACAATCCAAAGTGTCTCTTTGAAAAGCGGATTATCCAATTTGAATTTTAAATATCACTTGAAGGGATATGATAACCCATCGTGTCCCTCGAAAGGTAGACGACCAATTTGACTTTAAAATATCACTTGAAGAGAAGTGACAATGAACATGTATCTTTGAAAGGCGGAAGACCCTATTTTAAATGTCACTTTTTAGGGAGGTGACGTCCCAATTTGTCACTTGAAAGGCGGACAACCCAATTTGAACTTGAAATGTCACTTTTTAAGGAGCAAATCATCCCAATGTGTACCTTGAAAGGAGGATGACCCAATTTGAACTTAAAATGTCACTTTTTAAGGAGGTGACATCCCAACGTGTCCCTTGAAACGAGGACAACCTAATTTGAACTTGAAATGTCACTTTTAGGGAGGTGACATCCCAACATGTCACTTTTTAGGGAGGTGACGTCCCAATATGTCACTTTTTAAGGAGGTCACGTCCAAACATTTCACTTTTTAGGGAGGTGACGTCCCAAGATGTCACTTTTTAGGGGATAAAGTCCCAATTTGCCACTTAAAAGGCGAAAGACCCAATTTGAACTTGAAATGTCACTTTTTAGGGAGGTGAAGTGTCAAAGTGTACCTTGAAAGGTGGACGACCTAATTTGAACTTGTAATGTCACTTTTTAGGGAGGTGACGTCCCAACGTGTCCCTTGAAAGGAGGATGACCTAATTTGAACTTGAAATGTCACTTTTTAGGGAGGTGACGTCCCAACGTGTCCCTTGAAAGGAGAAAGACCTAGTTTGAACTTGAAATATCACTTTTTAGGGAGGTGACGTCCCAAGGTGTCTCCTTGAAAGGCAGACGACCTAATCTGCAATAAGAATGTTAGTAGAAACAATTACATAAATGCAACTTAAACTATGCAAACATGGCCTTATATGAACAAAGGTAATGATCCAATGTCTTACTTTGAACAAAATAATATTCTGAATCTTACAAAAATATTAATTGAAGGAAATAACCAATAATAAAAAAATATAATTTTGAACGGCATGACAAACCAATTTTAAAAAGTGTCAATTTGAATGGCATGACAAAATAATTTAAAAGATATCCTTATGCCCGAGGTAACAAATCAACTTTAAAAGGTATCATTTTGAATGACATGAAAAACCAATATTAAAAATATATATATATAATTTTATATGAAATAACAAATCAAATTTAGAAATGTCTCATGTTAAAGGGATTGACAAACCGATAAAAAAAAGTATCATTTTGAATGTCATGACAAACCAATTTTTTTTTAAAAAAGAAATATCATTTTAGATGAAATAACAAATCAACTTTTAAAATGTGTCATGTTAAAGGGTATGACGACCCAAAAAATGTAATATTAATAGAGAATGGTCAAAGAAAATTCCTTTGACAAATATTAAAATGTGGGTATCAACCCATTTTTATTTTTCGAACAAGAAAACATATTTTAACTATAGTTAGCACCAACAATAGTATTGTATAGAAATTTCTCACCAATGCTTTCTCATTCAACCGAGATTGACTTCGAGATAATTTCTATGACTTCAAATGGTACCTCAAATTTACTTAAGTAACGATAAGATATGTTCATCTTGCTCCAAACAAAGGATTTGAACTAGGCCCAACATCATGCTTCAAGTGCTCTCACCAACAGAAAGTCATAATTTGCACATATTTAAAGTGTTTTGATTCAAGGACATTTTGTAAAGTACATTCACACCCAAAGAATATTCAATGCATGCAATGTGATACCATAGGCTTGACCTTTATGTAAATGTCCACTAATGTGAGAATATGTGAAATGAAATCATGTAGGACTTGTTATCGGCTTGTAATGTAGGCTTAGGAAAGGGTAGGATAGTCATTTGGAATAAAGTGACTTAATTCCTTCTTGAGCATTGCACTGAATTTGTGCTTTCAAAGTTTGTTAAGATTTTAGCACTTGATCCTCATTGTTGTTCCTTTCTTTTACACTTTTTGACTTCTTTTAAAACTTAACTTGTCTAAGCCTTTTTTTAAAATATCTTTTGAAGTTTCTCCTATTTGTTTGGGGTGTTCTTTTTTTTTTTTTGAAGTCAACATATACTTTGAATGACTTTTCAATATTTGTCTTTGACAACTCACACATCTTTAGTGCGCTCAAAAAGGTCAGACCAAAAGAGAGATAATGCATATAAACACTCAGAAAGGGTATATGCTAAAATGTGGTTGTTCGAAGTAAAGTCTTAAGGCTCAAAGTG